>NC_136526.1:66648394-66670894 GCF_053919585.1 Euprymna scolopes
TTATTAATTATTGATATATATATATATATAATTTTATTATTAATTATTGATATACATATATATAATTTTATTATTAATTATTGATATATATATATATAATTTTATTATTAATTATTGATATATATATATATATAATTTTATTATTAATTATTGATATATATATATAATTTTATTATTAATTATTGATATATATATATATAATTTTATTATTAATTATTGATATATATATATATAAAATATAGTCATCCACAGAAAACTGTTTTCGTCATTTTATGACTCATCAGTGTGGCTAGTGAATATTTAAGCATCCCTTTTAAAGTAAATTGCCATGAACCTTTCCAAATATTTCAATACATCTAATTTGAGCTTTGTAGTGGATTTATAAAAAAAATAAATAAATCGTTGATTTTCGCTTCTAATCATATGCACATATGGTGAGAGATGGCAGCATTTTCTTGGGTTTTATTAAAAATATCAAATACTGTTTTTTTGAGTGGATTTAAAAATTAATCTTTTCAATGGATTAAAAATTCACCTTTCTCAGTGAATTAATTTTTTTGATAGCGATAAATGGAGGCGACATCAGAGATGCAAAGTTTCAACGACACTTGGTGCTTTTATTATACAATGATTTGGTGGGCAAATAAAAACCGTTCCATAAATTTTTTATGTTGGATATTAAACTCATAACTTCATTTCAAGACTCACTTGTTCAGTGAAAACCGATGATAACTATATATATATATATATATATATATATATATATATATATATATTAAATTGTAATTCAATGAATTTCAAAAAACTCTCATTGAAATGAAATGAAGTGGTTGAGTTTCATATCAAAGAATTTTTATTATTCTAAGCAAGACAAAGAATGTTTTAGAAAATTAATCTCCTTAACCTATAGGGTTTCGATGTCTACCATCTCATCAGAGGAGAGAAAATATTAGCAAATAGTTATAAAAGGTATGCACCCTATTTGCTAAAGTCAGTGAGACATGGAAAGTCAAAGTCAAAATAATACATTTATCAGAAGTCCTGTAGCAGGAGGATTTGTAGAAAAAGGATATGAATGTTTTTGTTGATCCAACTTGCTTGGTATATATAATATAAAGCTGAATGTGTGTGTGGTCACGAATAGGCTCCTATATGGTTGACTATTTTAAAAAACTGATTACATATAATGATAGAAGATGTATTGAGACACAGGAATGGGTATGTTTGATTTGGCCGAACGGTGGTTCATTAAAATTGTGGGGTCTGCATTCGCGCCTGGTCCACAAAGTATGGAAATAAAAAATTTAAAAATTAAAAAAAAAAAAAAAAACGTTTACAAGTGTTTTTGATATAGATGTACATAAGAATACTTTGATAAGTATGTTTTAACTTAAACAGGGATGGTATAATAAAATTGTGGGGTCTGTGTTCGCGCCTGGCCTCCATAGAATGGAAATAGGAACAAACTTTAATAAAGACTTTTCATATCTATCTGTGTAAGTATACTTTGATAATTATGTTTCAGTTTGAAGAAATATGGTATAATAAAATTATGGGGTGTTCGTTCGCACCTGGCCTCCATAGAATGGAAATATGTCACAAAGTTTAACAAGGTTTTTTAATATAGATCCACAGAATATTGTGATAAGTGCTTCAGTGTGAACAGGTATGGTATAATAAATTATGGGGTTTATCTATTTTATTTTTACTTTCATCATATTTTGCTTTGGTTTTTATACCTTCAAATTCAACCCAAATTTACAACCCTTCCTTTTCATAACCTATCATACTTTCATAAATCAGAGTCCATTTTCTGTAGGCTGTTTTTGAACCCAGTCAACGACGGGTACTTTTGCTAGTATATATATATATATTATATATATATATATTATATATATATATATATAGAGAGAGAGAGAGTTGAGGGAGTTTGTTTTCTGAGCATCTCATACTTAGACAAATGAATTCCGTTCGGTTAAACTTGAGTTTTAATTTGGTCGGACAAAGTATTTTAATTTGTAAATCTGAAGAAAATGAGTCACTTTGACTTTTATATAATAGTAGAGATACTAGCGGGACCTGTGGAAATTCCACAAGGGACTCATTCATTTATCTAAGCTAGCAGGGATGCCTGGCAAAGCCCAGTCATAAAGTAGGCATAAATATATTTTAATTCTTGCAGATTTCGTATCTATCATTATAGAGTTAATGTTCTATCGATTTTTATGTTATAAAGTTGCGATTTCAAAAATAGAAAAAAATATATCCATATGACCTGGGTGCATTAGCTTGAATCGAAACCGAAATAAAAACTTATGACAAAAATTATATGTATATATATAACTTGAGTTCCTTCAGTTATAATCAAAACCAAAACTTAAGAATTCTTGATAAAATTATTTATAAAAAAAATAAATGACTTGAGTGCCATCAGCTATAATCGAAATTAAAACCAAAACTTATGAAGAATTCTTGATAAAATTATTTATGACAAGAAATAGAAGAATGTAAGTGTGACACACAAAAGAACACATGCTATCGTATTAATATATAGATAAGTTGAATGCAAAATTGGAAAATGCATCAACTTGAATCGAAACTGACTCCCAAACTTATATATATATATACACAACTTTAGTTCCTGCATCTAAAACCAAAACTTATGAAGAATTCTTGGTAAAATTATTTATGACAAGAAATGGAAGTACATAACAATTAAATGACCTGGATGTAATCGTGACACAGAAAATAACACACACGCTATCGTATTAATAGTATGGATGGAGTACTGCTGCCACATCTGGGCAGGAGCTGCTAAAAACAGCCTATCCTGACTTAACAGAGTACAGAATAGACTTTGTGGTTTAGTGGGGGATGCCCTTTCTCTTCCTTGCAACCTCTCTCCCACAGAAGAGATGTTGCGAGCCTGTCTTTGTTTTATCCTTATTTCCATGACAGGTGCTCGTCTGAGCTCCAATCTCCCGACCCCCCTCGCCAATCTTTCACGAAAAACATCTGTCTAGCTGAAACTACTGTCAATAATTTTCCCCACTCTTTATCTATGCCTAAATCCAAACGTAGATTCCATGAGCAAAGCTTCTTTCTTAGAACTGCACGCCAGTGGAACTCTCTGCCGCTTGCCTGTTTCCCACCTGACTACAACTTGGACATCTTCAAGTCCAACATAAACAAACTCCTGTCAAACCGCCCCCTTAAGTAAGACACTCTATCAAAACGCCCAATACTAATGATTACTACAATACTATCTCATTGATTACTGTACACGCAATAACCCTTATCCCTGAGTGGCCTTCGGGCCTTGATAAGTGGTAACCCCCATGTAAAAAAAAAAAAAATGTAGATATGCAATATTATTTAAAATTTAATCACATACAACCATCAATTTGGCATTTACGAACGGTTATAACTATTGCTTATTTTATAGAATTATTTCACTCCAAACAAGACACAATGTCACTTGGACGTAAGTGGCTACTATTTGAGATCAAATCTAAAGGGACACTATGTAGGGAGTTGAGCAGCAAGATGTCTGTTCACATTACACTTGAACTTTTGCATGTCAGTACAGTCAGGGAAGCAGGTACCCGGGAAGGAATTCCAAAGTCTAGCAGTTCGAGGAAAGAAACTATTTGAGTAGAAGGTTTTTCAGCATCTAGAGATCTCTACAGTGTAGGGGTGGGATTTTGCTGCCGGACAGGTTAGTCAGAGATATTTACATCGAGGAAGTACAAATGCTTTGAGTTTGTCAGAGTACTTTCCATGGCTTGGAAATATTTCTAAAACAGGCATAGACATGCAATATTTCGGTGATGGGACAGAGGTTGGAGTTTGGTTGATAGTGCGGTACCTATTAGGTTGATAACACTTTTTGTACCCCTGTCTAAGAGTGAGAGACTAGTGATAAATGCAGTAGCCCTGATGTGGCAACAATATTTCACGTGGCTTTGTAAGAACATAGGATGCTCAAAAGTTTAACAATAAATAATTTATAACGTCTAAAGTAACAGTTCAGGAAGATCAAAATAAAGCTAAATAAATGATAGTTCTTTCTTAAATTTTTTCGTGAACGTTCATCACCCCTAACCCTGACCTATCCTGTCTTTATAGAGTTCAAAACCTGGTAGCTGATGACTTTTTTTCTCTGCAACTTTTTTCCTCACAGAAGAGACATTGCGAGCCTGTCACTGCTTTATCATTATTTTCATGACAAGTGCTCGTCTGAGCTCCAATCTATAGTCCCTCCCCCTGTTAAACTTTAACAAAACATTAATTTAGCTACAACTACTATCAACAATTTCCCCCACTCTCTATCTGTGTCCTAATCTAAATGCAAGTTCCATGAACAAAGTTTCTTTCCTAGAACTTTGTTTTATTTAAAGACGGTCAATGAATGAAGTTACTTTAATCAAATACAAAAAAAATTTGCAAGTCATTTGTGGAATGTCATCATCGACAACAATGGTCTTTATTTTAAGAATCATTGCTTTTGTTTTTTTTTTATCTGTGCAGAATAAATTATTTCATTTTGTACAACCGTTTCGCAGAGAATTCACACCCATGGGAAATCTCAAAATCTGGAGGAAAAAAAAGGCAAAATTTCAGTAAAAAGCAGAGAGCTCAAAAATTAAAATACACTCATGGGAACTTGGAAATTCACATAGAAATCCACTTTTTTCGGATTAAAAAAAAAAAAAAAGAAAGAATTTTGCTAAAAACCAGATAACTCAAGGTTTTGCTACCATACTTTTCCACATACAAAATACCTTCCAAAATATAATTTGAAGAAAAAGAAAAGATTCCAAAATTTTAAAGCACTAATTTAGAATTTTAATAGAAAAGAATTTTAATAGAATTCAATAGAATCTTAATAGAATTTTAAACTTGAAAAAAAAAAAAAAAAAAAAAAAGGTTGTCAAATCATCTTTCCATAAAAATAAACAAATAATCGAAATTACAGATTTTGGGTAAAAATACCTTCACCACATTTTAGAAGCATCTTTTTTTAATAGTAAGGGGAATGGAGGACCGGCTTTGCCCAGTCGTAAAATACGCTTAAAATATATTAGATTTCGATTTGAAATTTAAGTTAGGTTTTCTTACCATGGAAGATCAGATAAAAAAAACAAAAAAACATGGATTTATAAGACCAAGACATCCAACCTTGATCGCCCTTCAGGGCCTGTGGCACACTGGACAGAGATGTTGAATCTCTATGGTTCCAAGTGAGAATTGTCTGAAGATAGCTGTTTCAATCCTACCCAAAGTCGGCCAGAGGCTTGCTTGGCCAAAACGTAGTAAGATGACAACTATGGATGGCAGTAACTGCTGAGAATGCAGTTAGGAGATTTGGAGTTCCTATCCTGCCACGGTTACCATCTGACGAAGGCCAGAGGAATAGTTGGCCGAAACGTTGTGAAAACAACAACGACGAAAGATGCGGAGAATAGTTTGCAATAAATAAAATTAATAAATAATACTCATCCCAATAATGAATTCCAATTAAATAATATTTAGGTTTTCTAATTTAAAAAAAAATGAATTTTGACCAAAATTCTGAGTTAAGACACAGAGTAAAAAAAAAAAAGAGATCAAATATTTCACTAAAATGCGAAGAACTCAAATCTCTATTCAAATAGGTTTTAGGATATGGCATGAAAGCTTTATGTACAATTTATTTAAATTCGTTTTTTACTAAAATGTAATTTTCGAAAAGAAAAATATTTATTTAAATTAGTTTCTTACTAAAATGTAATTTTCGAAAAGAAAAACAAAAAAAAAAGATCCTAAATTTTAAAACAAATTTTATTTTAGAATTTATTGTGTTTTAAATTTTTGGAAACCTATTTGAAAGAAAAAAAAAATGTATACTAGCAGGCTACCCAGCATTGCCCAGTCGTAAAACATGCATAAATATTTTATTTCAATTCATACAGCAACTGAGACATGTGCATGCAAGTATTAGGTTATTTCTAAACCATTCACTTCTTGTAAGCAAAAAAAAAAAAAAAAAATTCTTGAACTGAGATTGAAATCAAAACAAAATCATTGAGTCAAATACAATAACCATTAGACCAGCTTGACACGATCTTTAAAAAGCGTTTTCAAACCTACTTATTCCTAACATAAGGAATCTGTCATGTGAACCATTCACACATGCACATTCGTGAAACAGTTGACAAACAGATAAAAATCCGATGACACCCATGTTCAAATTTTTTTTAATTCTTATCCCATAGCATTTTTTTTTTATTGGATGAAAATGGATTAAACAGTTTTTCACATGTCTGAATACCCTATATACCAAATTTCAAGTCTGTAGATCAAAAAATCTGTTGAGTATATAGGTTGAGAAGTGCCCTCACACACACACACTCACTTTTATAGATGTGTGTGTGTGTATGTATATATATATATATATATATATAAATAAATAAACCACAAGAACTTAATTGCTAAACCATCTTTCCTGTAATAATCGAAAAATTTGCGTCACTTACGATCAACCTCCACCACCCTTTACTTTACGATCGGCACGTCATAAGCGGCACACAATTGAAAATTTATTGTCACTTACCACCAACTCTTCTCCTGTCCTCGGGTCAAGGACTCGAATCATCTTGTCCTTTGTGGTGACCGCTACTCGGCTGCCATTGGGGCTGAAACTTGCCGACAGAATCAAATCTGGAAGTTCAATCTCAACCAACGCTTCTCCAGTGCCACAGTTCCAGACGAAGATCTTGTTATCGGAACCTGGAAAACAGATGAATGATAGATGAAACGAATCAGTTGCGCATCACTCTTGTGTCCAAAGATGAAAATCAAGATTTAAGTCTACTAAACCTTATGTCTAGAATCCATATTCTAACTTGGATCTAAATCCATATTTGTTTGACACATGACATAAAAAAAAACAAGGGGAGTAACTTTCCCAGAACTGCCCACCTGTGGAACACTCTTCTACTGGCCTGCTTCCCGGTTGAATACAACATGGTAGCCTTCAAGTCCAATGTAAACAAATTCTTGTTGAACCGTCCTCATAAATAATCAAATTCTTCCCTATTTAAACCATTAACAATTACTACACTACCATCTCACATTTATTAACTCTTATCCTCGAGTCGCTTTTGGACCTTGATATGTAGTGACTCCCAAATAAAAAAAAATGTATCTACGTAAACACCTACATATCTACTTATATATCTACCTACATACCTACCTACGTATCAACAACGTATCTACCTATGTAAGTACCTACATAGCTATCTACCTATCTATCTGATGATTGCAACGTCTTGTCAGACGAGTGCCACTCCCTCAGAAATTTAAATCCATGAGGATGCCTGAGGGAGTATCTATACAAATATGATGTTACAGAGTCTTAGCTTTGTACGACAGCTAAGTCTCTCTCTCGGTTCAAAATGTTCAGATCCAGCAACAAGCAAGAGCAAGATAGCCAGCAACAAATTAAACTGCAGACCAGCTTAATGCGGGTAATTGTCTTCCGCTTTATGGTTTTTTAAATCAGAGAGTTGCTTCTCCTAGAAAGGTTGCCTTCACCACGGCTTACGGGAGCCCTCTCCACCCCAATACACATATACACACACACAAATATACACCTATCTATCTACCTACCTAAGTACATACTTACCTATGTTGCCACTGCCCTATCGCAATTTTCTAAAACAGATCTTTTTTGTATATCAACTAAAAGAATACCCGTCCCAGGACAGGGAAAGTTAATTTCCTGAACAGTTTTGCATCACTTTTGTGTCGAAAGATGAAAATCAAGATTTAAGTCTACTAAACCTTATGTCTAGAATCCATATATTAATTTTCATGAAAATCCATATTTGTTTGGGACATATGACAAAAAACAAGAGAAGTAACTCAGTTTGAATATTTCAAAATGTTCTCCAGAATTTGCCTAGCAGTTTTTTTAGTCTTCATAAAATAATTATCTCCCCTGTTACCATATGAACTCTTCTGTTTCTTTTTTTTAGCAAAACTTTCAATTTTCACTAATTTTTTTTTAAAGACTAATTAATTTTCTTTCTTATCGTTTTTCATAATTTTTGGATATGTTCAGTATTACGACATGATAATTAAGTAGATAACATTGGTTTTACTTGAAATTCAATGTTTTGTAAACAATTCATTGTGCTCCCCCCCCTCCCGAAACAACTGACCAGTTAGGCCAATCAGCTCCACGGCTACCTCACCGTGTGGCACATCTCAACAGATGCAAGAGGACTCCCTTATCCATTCAAACTTACCAGCACTGAGAAGAATGTTATGCGCTGACGGGTGCCACACGACAATCCCCACACGTCTCTGATGCGCCAAAAGTTCTACAACAGGGTCAACCATGTTGGTCACAAGTCCACCATCAGGTATAAGCCATATTTTCACAGAACAATCCTCCGAAGCGCTCGCAATTATGTTATCATTGTGTGGACAAAAGGCGATATCCAGAACGGCAGCACGATGTCCGGCTACGAGGGGACAGTCCCTGGCGACACGACCAACCTGCAAAAAGAACAAATTGAAATTTTAGCAAATCAAACGAAACAAATGATAAAAATAGGATTTAAAAAGAAAAAACAGAAAGAGAGCAACAATGGATTAACAAGGGACAAAAAGATGGTAAAAAAATGGGTTGAGGAGACGGATAAATATAGATAAAAACAGGGGAGGGTTAAAAAAACGGGGGAGAGGGAGAAGGATTAAAAACGGTGGGAGAATGGGCAAGGATTACAAACGGGGGGGGAGAGAGGGGGAGAGAGGGAAGGATTAAAAACGGGAGAGAGGGGGGAAGGATTAAAAACGGGGGAGAGGGGGGGAAGGATTAAAAACGGGGGAGAGGGGGGGAAGGATTAAAAACGGGGGAGAGGGGGGGAAGGATTAAAAACGGGGGAGAGGGGGGAAGGATTAAAAACAGAGGAGAGGGGGGAAGGATTAAAAACGGAGGAGAGGGGGGAAGGATTAAAAACGGAGGAGAGGGGGGAAGGATTAAAAACGGAGGAGAGGGGGGAAGGATTAAAAACGGAGGAGAGGGGGGAAGGATTAAAAGCGGGGGAGAGGGGGGAAGGATTAAAAACGGGGGAGAGGGGGGAAGGATTAAAAACGGGGGAGAGGGGGAAGGATTAAAAACGGGGGGAGAGGGGGAAGGATTAAAAACGGGGGAGAGGGGGAAGGATTAAAAACGGGGGAGAGGGGGGAAGGATTAAAAACGGGGGAGAGGGGGGAAGGATTAAAAACGGAGGAGAGGGGGGAAGGATTAAAAACGGGGGAGAGGGGGAAGGATTAAAAACGGGGGAGAGGGGGAAGGATTAAAAACGGGGGGAGAGGGGGAAGGATTAAAAACGGGGGAAGAGGGGGGAAGGATTAAAAACGGGGGAGAGGGGGGAAGGATTAAAAACGGGGGGAGAGGGGGAAGGATTAAAAACGGGGGGAGAGGGGGAAGGATTAAAAGCGGGGGGAGAGGATGAAGGATTAAAAGCGGGGGAGAGGGGGGAAGGATTAAAAACGGGGGAGAGGGGGGAAGGATTAAAAACGGGGGAGAGGGGGGAAGGATTAAAAACGGGGGAGAGGGGGGAAAGGATTAAAAACGGGGGAGAGGGGGGAAGGATTAAAAACGGGGGAGAGGGGGGAAGGATTAAAAACGGGGGGAGAGGGGGGAAGGATTAAAAACGGGGGGAGAGGGGGGAAGGATTAAAAACGGGGGGAGAGGGGGAAGGATTAAAAGCGGGGGAGAGGGGGAAGGATTAAAAACGGGGGGAGAGGGGGAAGGATTAAAAACGGGGGGAGAGGGGGAAGGATTAAAAACGGGGGGAGAGGGGGAAGGATTAAAAACGGGGGGAGAGGGGGAAGGATTAAAAACGGGGGGAGAGGGGGAAGGATTAAAAACGGGGGGAGAGGGGGAAGGATTAAAAACGGGGGGAGAGGGGGAAGGATTAAAAACGGGGGGAGAGGGGGGAAGGATTAAAAACGGGGGGAGAGGGGGAAGGATTAAAAACGGGGGGAGAGGGGGAAGGATTAAAAACGGGGGGAGTGGGGGAAGGATTAAAAACGGGGGGAGTGGGGGAAGGATTAAAAACGGGGGAGAGGGGGAAGGATTAAAAACGGAGGAGAGGGGGGAAGGATTAAAAACGGGGGGAGAGGGGGAAGGATTAAAAACGGGGGGAGAGGGGGAAGGATTAAAAACGGGGGGAGAGGGGGAAGGATTAAAAACGGGGGGAGAGGGGGAAGGATTAAAAACGGGGGGAGTGGGGGAAGGATTAAAAACGGGGGGAGTGGGGGAAGGATTAAAAACGGGGGGAGTGGGGGAAGGATTAAAAACGGAGGGGGGAAGGATTAAAAGCGGGGGAGAGGGGGGAAGGATTAAAAACGGGGGAGAGGGGGGAAGGATTAAAAACGGGGGAGAGGGGGGGAAGGATTAAAAACGGGGGAGAGGGGGGAAGGATTAAAAACGGGGGAGAGGGGGGAAGGATTAAAAGCGGGGGAGAGGGGGGAAGGATTAAAAGCGGGGGAGAGGGGGGAAGGATTAAAAACGGGGGAGAGGGGGGAAGGATTAAAAGCGGGGGAGAGGGGGGAAGGATTAAAAACGGGGGGAGAGGGGGAAGGATTAAAAACGGAGGAGAGGGGGAAGGATTAAAAACGGGGGAGAGGGGGGAAGGATTAAAAACGGGGGAGAGGGGGGAAGGATTAAAAACGGGGGGAGAGGGGGAAGGATTAAAAACGGGGGGAGAGGGGGAAGGATTAAAAACGGGGGAGAGGGGGGGGAAGGATTAAAAACGGAGGAGAGGGGGGAAGGATTAAAAACGGGGGGAGAGGGGGGGAAGGATTAAAAACGGGGGAGAGGGGGGGAAGGATTAAAAACGGAGGAGAGGGGGGAAGGATTAAAAACGGGGGAGAGGGGGGAAGGATTAAAAACGGAGGAGAGGGGGAAGGATTAAAAGCGGGGGAGAGGGGGGGAAGGATTAAAAGCGGGGGAGAGGGGGGAAGGATTAAAAACGGGGGAGAGGGGGGGAAGGATTAAAAACGGGGGAGAGGGGGGAAGGATTAAAAGCGGGGGAGAGGGGGGAAGGATTAAAAGCGGGGGAGAGGGGGGAAGGATTAAAAGCGGGGGAGAGGGGGGAAGGATTAAAAGCGGGGGGAGAGGGGGAAGGATTAAAAACGGAGGAGAGGGGGGAAGGATTAAAAACGGAGGAGAGGGGGGAAGGATTAAAAACGGAGGAGAGGGGGGAAGGATTAAAAGCGGGGGAGAGGGGGGAAGGATTAAAAGCGGGGGAGAGGGGGAAGGATTAAAAACGGGGGGAGAGGGGGAAGGATTAAAAACGGGGGGAGAGGGGGGAAGGATTAAAAACGGGGGGAGAGGGGGGAAGGATTAAAAACGGGGGGAGAGGGGGGAAGGATTAAAAACGGGGGAGAGGGGGGAAGGATTAAAAACGGGGGAGAGGGGGGAAGGATTAAAAACGGAGGAGAGGGGGGAAGGATTAAAAACGGAGGAGAGGGGGGAAGGATTAAAAACGGAGGAGAGGGGGAAGGATTAAAAACGGAGGAGAGGGGGAAGGATTAAAAACGGAGGAGAGGGGGGAAGGATTAAAAACGGGGGGAGAGGGGGGAAGGATTAAAAACGGGGGAGAGGGGGGAAGGATTAAAAACGGGGGAGAGGGGGGAAGGATTAAAAACGGGGGAGAGGGGGGAAGGATTAAAAACGGGGGAGAGGGGGAAGGATTAAAAACGGGGGAGAGGGGGGGGAGGATTAAAAACGGGGGAGAGGGGGGAAGGATTAAAAACAGAGGAGAGGGGGGAAGGATTAAAAACGGAGGAGAGGGGGGAAGGATTAAAAACGGAGGAGAGGGGGGAAGGATTAAAAACGGAGGAGAGGGGGGAAGGATTAAAAACGGAGGAGAGGGGGGAAGGATTAAAAGCGGGGGAGAGGGGGGAAGGATTAAAAACGGGGGAGAGGGGGGAAGGATTAAAAACGGGGGAGAGGGGGAAGGATTAAAAACGGGGGGAGAGGGGGAAGGATTAAAAACGGGGGAGAGGGGGAAGGATTAAAAACGGGGGAGAGGGGGGAAGGATTAAAAACGGGGGAGAGGGGGGAAGGATTAAAAACGGAGGAGAGGGGGGAAGGATTAAAAACGGGGGAGAGGGGGAAGGATTAAAAACGGGGGAGAGGGGGAAGGATTAAAAACGGGGGAGAGGGGGAAGGATTAAAAACGGGGGGAGAGGGGGAAGGATTAAAAACGGGGGGAGAGGGGGGAAGGATTAAAAACGGGGGGAGAGGGGGGAAGGATTAAAAACGGGGGAGAGGGGGGAAGGATTAAAAACGGGGGGAGAGGGGGAAGGATTAAAAACGGGGGGAGAGGGGGAAGGATTAAAAACGGGGGGAGAGGGGGAAGGATTAAAAGCGGGGGGAGAGGATGAAGGATTAAAAGCGGGGGAGAGGGGGGAAGGATTAAAAACGGGGGAGAGGGGGGAAGGATTAAAAACGGGGGAGAGGGGGGAAGGATTAAAAACGGGGGAGAGGGGGGAAGGATTAAAAACGGGGGAGAGGGGGGAAGGATTAAAAACGGGGGGAGAGGGGGAAGGATTAAAAACGGGGGGAGAGGGGGGAAGGATTAAAAACGGGGGGAGAGGGGGAAGGATTAAAAACGGGGGGAGAGGGGGAAGGATTAAAAACGGGGGGAGAGGGGGAAGGATTAAAAACGGGGGGAGAGGGGGAAGGATTAAAAACGGGGGGAGAGGGGGAAGGATTAAAAACGGGGGGAGAGGGGGAAGGATTAAAAACGGGGGGAGAGGGGGAAGGATTAAAAACGGGGGGAGAGGGGGAAGGATTAAAAACGGGGGGAGAGGGGGAAGGATTAAAAACGGGGGGAGAGGGGGAAGGATTAAAAACGGGGGGAGTGGGGGAAGGATTAAAAACGGAGGAGAGGGGGGAAGGATTAAAAACGGGGGGAGAGGGGGAAGGATTAAAAACGGGGGGAGAGGGGGAAGGATTAAAAACGGGGGGAGAGGGGGAAGGATTAAAAACTGGGGGAGAGGGGGAAGGATTAAAAACGGGGGGAGAGGGGGAAGGATTAAAAACGGGGGGAGAGGGGGAAGGATTAAAAACGGGGGGAGTGGGGGAAGGATTAAAAACGGGGGGAGTGGGGGAAGGATTAAAAACGGAGGGGGGAAGGATTAAAAGCGGGGGAGAGGGGGGAAGGATTAAAAACGGGGGAGAGGGGGGAAGGATTAAAAACGGGGGAGAGGGGGGGAAGGATTAAAAACGGGGGAGAGGGGGGAAGGATTAAAAACGGGGGAGAGGGGGGAAGGATTAAAAGCGGGGGAGAGGGGGGAAGGATTAAAAACGGGGGAGAGGGGGGAAGGATTAAAAGCGGGGGAGAGGGGGGAAGGATTAAAAACGGGGGGAGAGGGGGAAGGATTAAAAACGGAGGAGAGGGGGGAAGGATTAAAAACGGAGGAGAGGGGGGAAGGATTAAAAACGGGGGAGAGGGGGGAAGGATTAAAAACGGGGGGAGAGGGGGAAGGATTAAAAACGGGGGGAGAGGGGGAAGGATTAAAAACGGGGGGAGAGGGGGAAGGATTAAAAACGGGGGAGAGGGGGAAGGATTAAAAACGGGGGAGAGGGGGAAGGATTAAAAACGGGGAAAAGTTGGTTGGTTGGTTGTTTTACAGCATATCAACCCTTTTCAGGTTATTTAAAGCCGAATTCAGTTATTTTGGAAACAGTATTCATGTTGCATCCAGTTATTTTGTAGAAGGTTTTTATTCTTTAGGCTTTTTGTATCTTCAATCGCTAGTTTGTAGTGTTTGGTTTGGTTGAGAAACGGGGAAGTGGAAGAGGGATTAAAACCGGGGAGTGGAAAAGGGATTAAACGGGAGGGGAAGAGGGATTACAAATGTGAGCGAAAAGAAAGATAAGAATGTGGAGGGGAGAAAAGACAGATAAAAGAGGATGCATAAAAGGGGGGTGGGGTGAATAAAAGAATCTCTTCGTACATATTTTCCTTGCATTGAAATTCTTCCGGACAAATATTTGGCTTTCACATGTAGCATTTTTTTAATTTTATTTGGATTGAAATTATTCTGGGAGTACACAACTTTGATGGCAAAAAGGTGGAATTTGATGCAATATTTTTAAAAAAAACTGTTTGGCTTCGTCAAAGCTGAGGAAATTATCTCCCCCCCCCCTTAAAAAAAAAAACTTCCAAGAACGAAGCTTCTGCTCACCAACTCTGAATCTAATGGACGCAGAACTCTTAAGTGAAGTTGGACATTGCTGCGGACTTTACAGAAACACGAAAGTGTTCAAGATTAATTTCATTAAGTTTTTGTATTGAATTTCAAAATCATACGAACTTATTTCTGTTTGAGTGCTGGAAGCCAGGGTTGACTGGAGAGTGCCAAAGAGAGTAACTTGCATCTTAATGATTGGATCATCGGATTTTAAGATCCAGAAATCTTAACTGCCGCTCAATACGCCTTGAAGGTTACACGATACAAGCTGGGAAATTGCAAGTGAGATGTGAAAAGCAGTGGTTAAGACAAACGAAGTCATGCGTAAGGACAGCCGCTCACAACTCAACACCGTCCACACCAGATAGTTGAAGCTCTTTGATCATTTAATGCAGATTGCTTGGAAAAATGGTTGATGTTAGAAAAAATTGCCGGAAAAAAAGAGTAGAGGAAAACAACAAAGTTCACTAAACATCTCAACAAGGTCCCTGGAAACACGACTCATCAGAAATACTGAATGCAGAAAGGATGGGATAGCCGTGATCATTGATGTTTGCAATAACAAACCTGAAACCTGAAGAAGTAGTAAAATGCAATGGATAGCGGTTTCTGTCTGAGAGCAACCCTGGACAACTGGAAAATACTGAAATATTGAAAAAGAATAAATTTGCAGATCATCGGATTCCAAGATTTGGAAATCTTAACTGCAGCTCAGTACACCTAGAAGGTTGTGAGATACGAGCTCAGGAAATGCAACGGAGATGTACAAAGCAATTGTTATAAGGAAAAAATCGTAGTCGGCATTCGATGTTCGTGTGTACGAAGTTTATTGTTAATGATCGTGGTGAATGCTGGGCGCAGCTTCTTCAGCAAAAGAGATGCGTTTTGAATTCTGAGAATCAATTATTGGTCAAGTTATGACTTTTTTTTTTTTTTTTTTTTACATGGGGGGTACCACTTATCAAGGCCCATGGGCCACTCGAGGATAAGGATTAATGGGTATACATTAGTCATTGTGATTTTAGCGTAGTAAACATTAGTGGGAATTTTGTAAATTGGATTACTTAGGGGGACGGTTGATCAAGAACTTGTTTACATTAGACTTGAAGACAATCAGATTGTAGTCAGCTGGAAAGCAGGCAAACGGAATAGAGTTCCACAGGCGTGCATTCTTTTGCAAAATTTATGTCAAATTTATTTGGAACATGCTATACATACAGATACATACTAACATAAGTACAAAACATATACACACACACATATTCACACATGTACATATAGATATAGATATGCACACACGCACACACACATCACAATAATTCACATACAGATATATGCACAACACATTAATACAACACACGCAAACCTACACATTATATGGAATAAGTCAAAGCATCATCATAATAGCAACCTTGATTGAAGTGAGTGTTCCTAATGATGGAGGTCTGAAAGAGAGAAACAGACCAAATATCAATGTCTCGGGCATGATATGAAAAGAAACTGGAATCTTATAGAGATATCGATCATACCAGTTATCATAGGTGCCACAGGACTTATGAAGAAGAACCTGAAGTCCTACCTAACTAATATTCCTGGTGAACCAAGTGCAAAAGAAATCCAGACAATTACACTTAAGGGAACAGTGAGGATACTAAAAAGAGCTCTCAGTTGGTTTCAATGTCTTTGTTTTATCATTATTTCCATGGCAAGTCGTCTGAGCTCCAATCTCTCGTCCTCCCTCGCCAATCTTTCACGAGAAACACCCTTCTGGCTGAAACTACTGTCAATAATTTTCCCCACTCTTTATCTGTGCCTAAATCCAAACATAGATTCCATCAGCAGAACTTCTTTCTCAGAACTGCACGCCAGTGGAACTCTCTTCCGTTTGCCTGTTTCCTACCTGACTACAACTTGGATGTCTTCAAGTCCAACATAAACAAATTCCTGACAAACTGCCCCTTTAAGTAAGACACTCTATCAAATCTCCAATACTAATGATTACTACAATACTATCTCATTGATTACTGTATACGCAATAACCCTTATCCCTAAGTGGCTTCCGGGCCTTGATAAGTGGTGACCTCCATACAAAAAAAAAAAAAAAAAAAAAAAAAAAAGCAGGGCAATGCTGGCAGCTGATTTGGCTGCCCCATACCCAACATTACAATCTTCAAATGAAGAAACAAAACAAGAAAAAACAATCATATTCATAAACACACACAAATGCACAAGCACATTCACAAACGCACACACATTCACACACAACGTAAATATTCACACACGCATACATACACACACACACACAGCACAAATATTCACCAACACAGACAGGCATACAAGATGGCTAAAAATAGCACGTGTACATATAAAGTTCGAAGCATTTCTCCCTTTGCTTTTTACTACCTGCTGAACGGTACCCCAAGCTTTTTTTTTTTTTTTTTTGACTGACCACCCCCACCCCAAGTCTGTCACTCCCCCACCTTCACGCAAATACCAACGCTCAGCTTCCTGAAATAGAAAACACTTCCGCCATCATCTCAGTCTCACGTCTATAGTTAGAAACCCAGGAATTGGTTGGTAAGGCGGGCAGCACCGGTAGTCAGCCGTTTTGGCGGAGGTTTATTTCCCCGTTTTCCTCTTTATTCGGTAGGGTGGGTGGGCGAGGGGGACACACATTACCCCTCTCTCCTCCTTGGTATGTTTCGTGCTGAGAGAGAGAGAGAGAGAGAGAGAGAGAGAGAGAGAGAGAGAGAGAGAGAGAGAGAACCACTACCCTACAACACCGTTTACTGCAAGAGGCTTTTCTCTATTCCATCACGAAACATTTAGCTGTTGTTTTGCATTTAGGGGGTGGGAGTATGTAGGATGCAAACGGAAATGGAAACATTGAGGATATTTATATTAACTGAAATTTCGAAGTACTTTCAGATTGTAAAATTAAAGTCCATATAAATATTAGTATCAATATTTATAAGGCAATCCCAATCAGATAAAAAAAAGTTCAATATATAAAATAGAGCAATAGTATAAATGAAAATTTGAAATTAAATTCTGTAAATTAAAAAAATTTCCGACAAATTTATTATTCAACAACGAGTACAAAATTTAAAGTTATTCAGAAAAAAAAAAAAAATTTCATTCATTTTAATATTTGTTGGAACGCTACAGAGTTTTTGATAGGCCAATATTCTATTATAATTTTAATATTTTTAACATTAATTTTTAAAAAAATATTAAATGTATGTATATCATAATTTAGTAATTTAAATTTTATGAGGTGAAATGGTTTAATTTCAAATCTAAAATTTTTATTAAAATGCAAGACAAAGAATACATTTCAATAAGTATATCTCCTTAACCTATAGGTTTTCGATGTCTACCCATCTCCTCAGAGGAAAAAATATTAGCAAATACTATAAATGGTTTAAACCTAATTTGCTAAATGTAATAAACATAGAAAATCATAATTAAAAGTTTTTAAAGTTTTCAAATCAGAGTAAGGAAAATTATATATTGGTTCAGAATGGAAAGGGTATTGAACTTCATATCCAAATTGAATGATAAATCCTGAAGTGAGAGTATTTGGTAGCAGGGAAGTAAAAGGATACTATGCATATCGTAAATCTTCCATAAGGCATAAAGGTAACAATCCAAAGTAGGCATGATTCCTTGGTAACTCTTTTGGTTCAATGAGATATCTGGTAAATATTTTATTATATCAATCCGGTGAAGATATTTTTTTAATAAACATATTTTTTTTTTTAAGTTTTTTAATATACAAGTTTCATAATCCTCTCCATTTTGTGAATAAAAACACAATTTCCAGAGACAGATGAAAGAAATGAAAGAAAAGAATTGCTTAACAAAGCCAAGCAAAATAGACATAAAAAAAAATGTGTGATTAAAATTATGTTTATGAATCATATTTATAAATCAGCACCAGTGAAAAAAAATTATCCAATTGAATTCTTTTTCTAAAATTTGAAAGGGTGATAGTGGGAGAATCGAATTTGAATGGATGAAGAAAAAGAAGAAACGAAAAAGGAAGAGAGAGAGATAGAAACAAAGGGGCGGGGAGAAATTTTCATTTGCATACCAGTAGATCTATTGTATTACATTATTCTGAATATATATATATATATATATATATATATTTGTAGTCATCAACATACAGCCCTATTTCGTTGTATCACAACTCATTAGTGCCGCTAGACTAGCACCTCTCTCAAGCCAAGGATCGAACCTAGAACCATCGTGTTGACAGTTGGCAGTTCTACTCCTTGACCACGGACGCAATGCCTGCAAGTAATCTGTCCGAATGTCTATTTAAACAAACATCCGTCCGCCACTTGTACAGTGCTCAAACCGCTTGTTTGTAAACAAACCTCGAGCTTCGCATTTTTCAGCCAAATTAAGTAGCAAGTGAGATTATTTACAACAGTGCTCAACCCAAAGAGAGGGGGGGGGAGGGCTTTAAAATATATTTGTAGTCATCGACATACAGTCCTGTTTCGTTATATATACACACTAGCAGGGAGTCCCCACGTCAGTAGATCTATTGCATTACATTGTTCTGAAGTATATATATATATATATATATATATATATATATATATATATATATATACACGTATATATACATACATACATACATACATACATACACACACACTAGCAGGGAGACCTCACGTCAGTAGATTTACTGCATTATTCTAAAGAATGTGTGTGTGTATATATATATATATATATATATATATATTCAGTAAATGTCATCTAGCAAGCTTAGCAGAATAATTTTATTTATTTGTGGAAATATTACAATTTACAATGCAATTTTACCCAAACTGCGCTTCATCAACTACACCATACATGCACACACACAAACATTAAATCAACTACACCATATGCGCACACACACAACACACAAACATTAAATCAACTACACCATATGCGCGCACACACACACACAACACATAAACTTTAAATCAACTACACCATACATGCACACACATCATATAAACTTTAAAAACTCTCCATTTGTTTGGATTATACCTTTCTTCATTATTTTTTTTTTATTACATTTTCACCCCAAACAAGAGATAATGCCACTTTGAAGTAGGGGGCTACTATCAGGGACATAAGTCGCAAGGATACTATGTAGGGAGTTGAACAGCAAGATGTCTGTTCACATTACACTTGAACTTCTGCATGTCAGTACAGTTGGAGAATCAGGAACCTGGAAGGGAATTCTAAAGTCTAGCAGTTCTAGGGAAGAAACTATTAGAGTAGAAGACTTTTTAGCATCTGTAGGGGTGGGACTTTGTTGCTTGTCAGGTTTGTCAGGGGTATTTTTGTCGAGGGGATACAAGGGCTTGTAGTTCATCAGAGCATCCACCATTAAAATACTTGTAAAACAGGCAGAGGGATGCAACATTTTGTCAATGGGACAGTGGTTGAAGCTTAGATGACAGTACAGGAACTATCAGGTTGGCGACTCTCTTTTGGACCCTCTCTAGGAGTGAGAGACAAGTAGCAGATGCACCAGCCCAAATATGGCAACAATACTCCATAGATGGACGAATGGTGACCTTGTAGAGGTACAGGATACTTTTTTTTTTTTTTTACATAGGCATCATCACATTATCAAGGCCAAGAGGCCACTCAAGGATAAGGGTTAAAGAGTGTACAGTAGAAATTGGACAATATAGTAATCATTAGTAATGAAAATTTGTTAAATTTGATAACTTATATGGAACGGCTCATCAAGAACTTATTTACGTTAGACTTGAACACAACCATATTGTAGTCAGCCGGAAAGCAGGAAAACGGAAGACAATTCCACAGGCGTGCAGTTCTAAGAAAGAAGCTTTGTTCATGGAATCTACGTTTAGGTTTAGGCACAGATAAAGAGTGGGGGGAATTATTGATAGAGTTTTCAGATAGACGAGTGTTTCTTGTGAAAGTTTGGCGAGGGGGGACCATAGATTGAAGCTCAGTCGAACACTTTCCATGAAAATAACGATACATCAGAGACAAACTCGCAACATCTCTTCTGTGAGATAGAGGTTGCAAGGAAGAGAAAAGGACATCTCCTACGAGGCTACGAAGTCTATTTTGAACTCTATCAAGGCAGGACAAGTTCTTTCTAGCAGCTCCTGCCCAGATGTGGCAACAGTATTCCATCCTTGGATGTAGGACAGTAGAGAGAGCCTACCTTCTTCACAACAGCCTTGGCAATGCTCTCAATATATCTATTCTAATTCATGTTCCCTGTGAACGTTAAGCCGAGGAGTTTGAGTGAAGTATTTTCAGATAACGAGTCTTTGGCCACAGCTATTAGTGGTTGAGAAGTTTTCTTGTAATTATTAAAGGAAACGCACTTAGTCTTGGCAGCGTTGAACGTTGCCATCCATTTTTGTCCCCATTCCACTACAGATGGAGGCTTTCCTCTACGGTTTCATTGCCTTGGATTTTACCATTGTGCCTATTTTTTGTCATTGACTCTAACTACACTATGAAATATCCATTTTTAAACTTGACTTCACAGGGCTCTATGAACAAATTTATCTTTAGATGACCTTTGACAACTAAATATTTTCGTTTACTAGCCAAATAGAAAAGTTACTAGCCAAACCTACATGATTTTTGGAATATGACATCTTCGTTCTGTGATGATTGTGTACATAATAAAGTTTTTTTCGTATTCTTTTTAATAATTGTAATTCTAAATATACAACAAATTTTATGTTGATACTTGAAGGCATACACATTCTAATTTATTCAGATTTTTTTTTTAACAGCCTTTTTATTCTATTAAACTTTTATTGTTTAAATAATTTAACTTTGTTCGTTTTATTAAAAAAAAAAAAAAAAAAAGTTGAAAATATATTTTTCATTCAGTAATGAGCGTTGGAAGATTGTCAGTGAAAGAAATGCAATCGCCAAAAGATGAACGTTTTATTATTTCTAGTCGACATTTTGAAAAATCATTCGCAAATGCGACCGTTTCACTCGCAAAGTAGAGCCCTGCTTCATGCAAGCTTCTTAGTTTTCAATCTATGTGCTAAATAACAAAATTATAAACATTATTTTGATAAGACATTTCATCTAATGATAAAAGATATTTATTGAAAACCCATGGATAAAGAAAAAAAAACTTTAATAAAACTGCTTTACTTCGGTATTGCTTCTTTTTTTTAAAAAAGTGGCAAAGAATGTGGATTCCATTTATGTATAATAAAGTTGTTAAAATGTATTTTTTTGATAACTAATTTATTTTTAAAATCTTCCGGATTCATTGGCACACCTTGCATAAAGGACAAAAAGTACAAATTTCAAGATGTTGTCAATCTTACAATTTATTTCTTTAAGCATGTTAAAAATGTTCAATTCTTGACAGCACCTGTTTAGTAGCACAAAATCATTCATGTAATTATTACGTCAACTTTTGGCATTTATGGTATAACTAAAAGAAAACAATTGCACCTTCCCTTCATTACTCAAGATGCAGATCAAAATAAGCATAAAAACGGAATGAAAGCAACCCCCCCCCCGAGCAAGGCTGGGTAATACTGCTAGTATATATATATATATATATATATATATATATATATATATATATATATATATATATATAGCCAGTAGAGTTTAGTTTCCTAGAAGTACATCCAATGAAACAACATGTGTCTACCAAAATAGTGCTCAATGAGTGAACAGAGCAGGTATATTAATTTTATTTATACAAACATTAATGGCTACATATGTGCATACATGTTTCTGTAATCACCCACGTTGATTCTTGGCCTGAAGACGTAATCCCCCAACGTGGGTGATTACAGAAACATGTATGCACATATGTAGCCATTAATGTTTGTATAAATAAAATTAATATATATATATATATATATATATACACACGTTTTATTTTTTATTACCATATTTTTCTGTTAAAGTTACATTATTGTTTCAGCTACCCGGACATTTTTTTGGCCGTCTGTAGCTTCCTCAGACTTTTACAGAAACGTTCGTTATGATGAAATGAAAGGGAGAATTCAAAGAAACTAAAAGAAAACACAATTGCAACTCCACTTCCAATTTTCAGATTTTGTAACCATGCCGATATTCCTTTATTTTCTTTTAAAATTGATGAGTTCCTCTTCCTCTGATGAGTTAAGGGCGAAATAAATTCAAAAATTGAAATAATCATTCCATGAATGATTCTGCACTACGAAA
>NC_136526.1:66678394-66803394 GCF_053919585.1 Euprymna scolopes
TAAGCAGCTCTTACCGAGTATTCCGCTTTATGACATACTAGCAGGCCGCCCGGCATTGCCCGGTCATAAAATATGCTTAAATATGGAATTATTTTTTACTAATCCTTTTTTTGGAAGTGGTCTGATATATGCTTCTTTTCCAATGCAGCAATTTTTACATCCCAATATAAATCTTTACCTTGACGGGATTGGAATTCCCATTTTTCGAAAATTCTTACCTGGATCTTTATTTTCACATCCATTCACAGGATTATGTTGGTATTCTAAGGATTTGGGTTACTGTACAAATACTTTCTGGATTTACGAGAATTGCACTATGACTTGATGATCCACAAATGCTTACATTGTTGGATTTGTAAACAGTTACCATAGTTTTCTTAAACTAAAGACTTTACTGGAACTTGTATCTTTTCATTTTATTCTTTATGACATACTAGCAGGCCGCCCGGCATTGCCCAGTCATAAAATACGCTTCAATAAAATATTTTGATTAACGCAAATTTTGTATCTATTATTATACTAGCAGGGGTACCCGGCGTTGCCCGGGTGTTTCGAGGTGTGTGTGCTCTCAAATCAAAAGGAAACACGGGGGGGGGGGGTTAAAAAAAGTTTTGGTAAGTAGGTAGGATCGAACCCGAAGCCCTGAGGCGAAATTGGAAAATAAAATGTGAAAAAAAAAAAAAAAAAAACATGACACATTAACCGCTCGGCCAGCAAGAATGAGTTACTGAAAGACGTTTGAATTTATTTAAGTAAGAAGAGAATTGACAGGCGACCTCCGTTGTTAACTCGTAGATATTATCATTTAGACAACATATAAAAGGTTTTAAGAATGAGCGACCCCCCCCCCTGTAAAAAGCCTTTAGCGGACATACACAAAAAGCGAACATACATACACACATTTTCGCTTATATATATATATATATATATATATTATATATATATATATATATATATATAGAGAGAGAGAGAGAGAGAGAGAGATTATATTAGACCCAATACATAGTAATGATTTAAAAAGTTTTAAAAAAAAAAAAAAGAAAAAAAAAAAAAAATTACCTCGTGCGCCACCATCAAGAATCGAAACCAAAACATTTACTTTTTCCTTTGATGTTAATTCCTGAGCTATGAAGACATGTTTGCTTCATGAATAAAAATTAAAACATGAACCAATAGCTATTACGTTACGCATGCATATTCGTAATGCCGTTGTTCGCTTTTCACCTAGCGAATTCAATTTTTTTCATTTTCACATTTTTGCACCGATTTTCCCCGGCTAAAACACAAATATAAAGTTTGGAATGAGTTCAAGTACCCTATATATTAAGTTTCATGTCTGCAGACCAAAAACTCTGGGAAGAGTTTGGTAGGCAAAAGTTTTTAAACAAACATATATATGCATACATAAATATATATACATAGAAAAAGTTTTGTGTTAACTATAAACTTTTTACGCAAATATTATGCAAGTATAAATCATGTAGAATATCTGCATGAATATAATTACACGTAATAGTTTACTAAAGATGATCATCCCATAAGAAAACAAAAAAAAATTAATATGGAATTAAAATGAATGTTTAAAAGAAGATGCAAATTAGCTAGATCTTTTGCAGATGAATGCAATTCCACGACCCATATATAACAAAGTTATATTTTCTTTTTAAATAAATAGAAACAAGTGAAGCGTGCATGGTCCCCCGTGAGTGCATAGTGAACGAGACATAAAAAAAAGACTTCAGTATTTGGCCCTCCCTCCCATTGAGCCCCAAAAGTCCCCAGGGGGATGTCAAATCGTGGTTAAAATGAACAAACGGTATAGTTTTAGGCCTTAACATATGTAAATTTGAGTTCTGCACAATGCAAAAAAAAAAAAGAAATGACTAAGTCCATCATTTGCACACACCCCCATTTAGCCCCAGAAGTCGTAAAGGCCTTAACATATTTGAATTTGAGTTCAGCACCATGCAAAACTGCTAAATAGACATACACAGAAAATTTTAAACAAATATGGTAAAATAGTCCCAAAAATGGAGTGTTTTTATTATTATTAATCCTAGAGGTCTGGAGGCCAAGTAGTGTGGGTCTATTGCTTTTTACCATATGGAAGTTGGCGCTTGCAAATTTATCGCCATATCTGATTCCCAGGTGACATATACCCACTTGATCGATTGGGACGCCACCAAAGACGAATAGTCGCATTGGAGTGTCTTGAAGGTGTACATGCTTGAGTTGTTTGCAATATTCCCACTGGATGAGGTTGCTTACTGCACCTGTGTCCACCTTCGCATTTATCTTTTGTTCTCTACTCTCAATTCTGCATATGACTCTTGAAATTATAATAAACAGGAATGCCTTTCGTAAAGGTCTTATCAACTTAAAAGTACACATGTTTTCGAGAAATCAATATGGCGGAATCCTTAATTCCGGCCAAGGGGAATAACTACGAACTTTTATTTCCGGAAGAGTCAAAGCAGTTTATTCTAACACCTCTCTAGCGTCTGCTGGGGTATGAGATGTTGCTATTTTGAGACCTGATATGGTATAGAAGTATGTCTCTGTTGGTGAGTGGTCGTCTTCCTCATCGCTGTGTGCATTGTTATATTGTGGACATTTCTATTTCTTGGGTTTTTTGTTGAACTTGCAGGCCTGTCTTGTTTACAAGTGGAGTCTTTTGTGCGGCAAGCGACTGCAGATATCCTGTCCTCCAGCACTTCCCACAGGTTTTTCCTTTTGCTGGGTATTCACTTATGTAATGGCCTTTTCTCCCAAAATAACAGTTTTTATAATCCTCTCTCCCAGCCTTTATTGCATCTTCTGATTTTTTCCTTGAGAATCTGTTTTGTATTGCCTCCATTTGCTTCAATGTTGCCTCTTCTGCTTTCTCTACAATGCTGAGGTTATTTCCTTCCTTGATTAAGGATTTTTGTGTGAACTTAAATATTCAGTGAAAAAAATGAAAAGGTCAACTAAAAGGGTTTTCTCAATGGGGAAGGGTTTTTATTAGCCCTAAAGAGCGCACATCCAAGAGTTATTGCGAAGTATAGACAAACAAAATTATATATAAATCAGCTAGTTTCAACTTTTCAGAAAGTCAATTTTAGCCATTTTGACCTGAAAAGGCACCTTTGGGGGAGGGGGGGGGGGAAACAAACCGAAGTTTTCCCAGAAAATCCGTTCTGTTACTTTTTTTTTTACTCATATCATGTTTAATGTTTGTGCAAAATTTTAAAAAATTCCAAGGCGTAGTTATTTAGAAAAGTGTAGACAGATGAACAGACAAATGGACCAGGGTGAATTCAGAGGTCCACTTTTGTTGGGGGGGGGGGTGATTTCATAGGAGTATAGACTTGACGCGTTGGCTCAACCCATCCTGGGTGAATGCCACCAAATGTCAAGTCAAAAAAGAATTGTGTCAGGAGTGAGATGCCTTCTGGAGCGATAGAATGATCCAACAATATTTTTTTATTGACATTTAACCCCAAACAAGGCACAGGACCACTTATTCAAGCAGGGTTTACTATTTGGGACCAGATTTGCAGGGATACTATTTAGGGAGTTGGGCAGCAAGATGTCTGTTTACATCACACTTGAATTTCTGCGTGTCAGTGTGAAGCTATTCATCTGAACGTATTCGTGTTTGTTTCCTTTTTTTTTAGATGTTGACTGGCTTTGACGATGACTAGTCGGAGCCTTAGTGCTTTATCCTCCGGTACAGGACTTTACACCTCGGCAACTAATTTGCTTGCGCAGTTTAGGTGTAGTGCCTGTTGCACATCAGATAAACGCCCTCTGAACCTCCAATGCTCATGTCCAGTGGGGCGAACCCACGACGGCTGGCAGCAAAGGAGGCTACAGCTTCTGGCCGAAAGTAATCTCAGTGAAATAGACAGTTGCCCTATCGTGTCCGCTATTACGCCTTTTCTTTCTGGATGAGGTTCCATAGTCTTTTAAAGAAAACTTCAAGGCAGCAGTAGGATTTGAAGTCAGAGTTCCCATCTCTTAGCCTTTTGCTGTGATAAGGCCCACAAGGCAGTGGTGTTTGATTTTGGGGTTGATTTCCCTACTCTTCGCCCAACCAAGGGCACCCACAAGACAGTGGGGTAGGGGCTGGTAATGTGCCAGGACATGTCCATACATCGGTGGGCCATAACGTACTACCTCTGGGGTCCCCTACTACTCCGAGATCTCCTACAGGTTTAGCCTTGGGCCGCAAGGCACCCAGTTACCGTGTGTGGCCATCCTCAACACTAACGCTGCTATTAAAAGCGATCCTCCAATATCGAAACTTCAGAACTGCACATTTAGCCCTGCACAGATTCTCCGCGACGCTCTTCCAAATAACCTAAAAACACTCTATTCGCACGCTTGTACTAACTTTATTTTATTGAACATGCGTGGAAACATGAACTTATTAGATATCTCATCTGAACATATTTGTGTTCGTTTCATTTTTCAGATGTTGACTGGCTTTTTTTTTCCTTTTTTTTTTTTTTGACATGGGGGTCACCACTTATCAAGGGCTGGAAGCCACTTGGGGATAACGGTTATTGCGTGTACAGTAATCAATGGGATAGTATCGTAGTAATCGTTAGTAACGGAGATTTGATAAAATGTCTTAAGGGAGCGGTTCATCAGAAATTTGTTTATGTTGGACTTGAAGACATCTAAGTTGTAGTCAGGTGAACAGACAAAGTTCCACAGGCGTGCAGTTCCAAGAAAGAAGCTTTATTCATGGAATCTACGTTTTGGTTTTGGCAAAGATAAAGAGTGGGGAAAATTTTTGACAGTGGTTTCAGATAGACGGGGGTTTATCGTGACAGATTAGCAAGGGGGTACCAGAGATTGGAGTTCAGACGAGCACCTGCCATGGAAATAACAATAAAACAAGGATAGGCTCGCAACGTCTCTTCTGTGGGAGAGAGGTTGCAGGGAGAAGAAAAGGGCATCCTCCTCTAAGCCACGAAGTCTATTTTGTACTCTGTCAAGGTAGGATAGGCTGTTTTTAGCAGCTCCTGCCTAGATATGGCAACATTACTCCATCCTTGGACGTACTTGGCTTTTATATAGTTAGAGAATTGCATCAGCAGTGAGATATCTTCTGGAGCGGTAGAAGGATCCTACCATTTTTCCAGCGACCTTGGCAATGCTATGGTCAAGTATCATGGTTGAATATCTCAATTCTTTTTTTTTTTTTTTGAACAGTTAGTACAGTTAGGGAAGCAGGGTCCCGGGTGGAGATTTTTCCACAACCAGGTCATTATATTTCTTATAAACAAAAAAATCCTTCAGTGTGTGTGGGGGAGGGGGGGGGGGTTATTATGGCCTATAAACCGACTTTAGGATTATTTCATACTGAAAGAAAAAATATCTTTTGACAACAATTAAGTGTAGCGTACTTCATCAATATAACAGACAGTCGTAGTAATCGGCCAGGATTTTGAGATTTTCTTTTGGTTCAGGTAGATTACCTTTCTTGAGAGGTAAGATTGTCTACCCCCCCCCCTTATGTTGGCCCAATGATGGCGATGGGGAGAGGAGTAAAAGTTGCGCACTGTGAACGGGCAACAAAGTGTCGCCACAAGGAGGCAGCTTGTAGGAAGTGAATGAGAATCTTTGAAGAATAACGACGGCATTTCCACATTCCACCTCTGACGAGTGAGGAAGAGGGGAAAAAAATTGCAGGAAGTGATGAAGAAACGATGTGTCTGCAGAGTGATGGCTGTGATGGGAAGCTGCTAGAGTAAGCGTACCGATCTCCTCTGCATGCCTTTACACATCACACTCCTAACGACAGCCTACATTCGAGCAAGAAACACCAATAATGGCGCAGAAGGTAGCAGATCACCACGTTGCACAAAAGCCAAATTCGACTTTTTCGGTCATAGCTCAGCGCGTAAACACTGACATTTTCTAAGCCTTTATTCATGAAAATCCAAAATTTAAAGTTACGGATGACTTAATGATTTTCCTAATGCCATCCAAGTATGGCATATAAGTCAGAGTTTGAAAATATTATTTCATTTGAAAAATTAAAAAAAAAACAAGTGTTATAAAACTAGTAGGGAGACTCTGCGTTGTCCAGGATTGAATGAGGATCAACAAATGTTCCACGTTCCCATACTTTTACTTTCATTGAAATCTATCATATTTAATCAAATCGATTCTATGTACCGGGAGGAAGCTTTACCTGCCTACCCGCAGTGACTTATCCCACAATACGTTGTAGTCTACATTGCACTGTAGAGAATCTACTGTCGATTTTATGCAATTACTTTTGTATAATGTCTTGAATTGAAGTTTAAAATGCAAAGGTCAAGTATCATGGTTCAACTGTGCTCTAAACAGAATCCTTCATTTCGACCGTGCCTCTGTCTTATCAAAGAACCTACTGTCGATTTTATGCAATTATTTTTACATAATCGATTGAATTTTAAGTTAAAAGAACGCAAAAACACAAAGAACGAAAAAACAAAGAATGAAAAAAAAAAGAATGAAAAAAAAACCAAAAGGAATGAAAAAAAACACAAAAGGAATGAAAAAAAACACAAAAGGAATGAAAAAAACAAAAAGAATGAAAAAAACAAAAAGAATGAAAAAACCCAAAAAAGAATGAAAGTAAAAATGCGTCCGGGCAACGTCGGATAGGTAGAACTAGGAATAACCTTCGCATTCTTGCGAGACAACACAAGACATTTGAACAATCAACTTTTTTCTTGGGGGACTATAAACAGTTGGGTCTTCTCAACTTGTTAAAAAGCCACAACATATGACTTTGCTGAACGAGACACCGGGAGAGGGGGAGGGGATAGTAAGGGGAGTTAGGATTAATCCGTGCACCCCCACCCCACACACCGTCCGTCTACATCTACCCGAATTTATACAATGACTAGATGTTAATCCGAGCCATGCAGATCAGTTAACAATAATATGTAGACGGGATACCTCAACCGAATCATTTGTTTAAACTAGCAAGCCAGCTGGTGTTACCCAGCCATAAAAATACACTTACATATTTTAATTTATACATATTTCGTGTTTATTATTATAGAGCTAATTCTCTATTGATTATTATATTGTACCCAATATATAGTAGGGATTTCAAAAGTTATATATGGCCTAATCGCGTTGACACACCGGTTCTCGTCAGATCACCGAAGTTAAGCACCGTTAAGCCTGGTTAGTATCAGATGGGTGACCATTTGGGAATTCTAGGCGCTGTATGTGCTCTCCGCTTATCTCGGCATTTGTTTCTAGTTGTCTTGTACGTACACTTCACTTGCCACTGGTATTTAACAATGTCGTCTCAGGAGAGGTGCGGTTGGGGATTGCGCACCTCCTGCCACAATTTCACGTGCAGGCACCCCTTCGTGGGTATCCATAGTCTGGCAAAGACTGAAGGAGCCCCCCCCCATATATATATATATGACTTGGATGCCATCAGCTAGAATCAAAACCAAAACATTTAGCGCTCTGGCCTTAGTTGCTACTGTTTGAGCTATCATCAGCCGCATAAGAAATAGTTAAAAATGAACCAACTGTAATGTATAAATATATGCTTGCACATGCGTAGAAGAGCACTTTAAGTTGACTTACTTCTGCAAAGTTCCAATATTTTACAATTTCGACTCCATAGCAGCTATTTTTACCGGCTAAAGACCAAATCAAATTTTGTACTATTTAGAATCTTCAGACTACTGGTCTCATCTTAAGTATTTGCACAATGTTTCAGTCGATGTAACCTCTGATTTTCGTCTAGTGTATCTTGTCGAACTCAGGAATCTGGATAAAATTTCAAACGAAACGCTTTATTTATTTCACGAGAATAGCATGCTCTTGTTCCGTCAGCCATGATTGGATAGAAGTCCTAAGTAATTCGCAATTGTATTTTTCTGTCGCCCACACTGAGGATTGAACCTTCAACCTTCAGGAGAATCTCATTTTACAATTATTCATTTTTCCAAGTACTCTAACCACTGAGCTACGAGTAAATAAAAAGTTCTGTTTGAAATTCCGTCCAGATTCCAGAGTTAGATAGATACAGTCCTGAGTTCGACAAGATACAACTGAATCAACCAAAACGTCGTGAAAATCACAAGATGAGAACAATAGTCCGACGAATCTAAATAATACACATAACAAATCCTTATCTCAAAAATTAAGAAATGTCAGGTCAAATTTGTTCCACAGGCCAAAATTTCTTATATATCAAGCTTCAAGTCTGTACACCACAAATTGAGAGAGGAGTTTGGTAGAGACCATTCCTCACAGATAGACACAGAAGATAACTTAGTGCTTCTACAGAATTGGGACGAGATTTTGTAGTCAATAAATGGAGTTTTCAGATAAAAAAAACAATCGTTTCAACTTCATGTTTTTGGCAATTCTAATAAGTTACAAACTTCAAAATTATGCAGTTGAAATTACCTAAATATTACTGAATTAAAAAAAAAAAAAAACTTTAATCGTGTTAGCAGGTAAAAAATTGCAGCCATCTTATTTAACTCAAAACGGAAAATTACCTCCCTTTTGAACTCTCCTGTGTCTTACGATCGTTTTCATCAAATTCTATTTTTTATTTTCTTTAATAAATAATTTTCTACCTTATCGATTTTCGTAATTTTTGGATGTAATCATTTTGAAAATATGAGGAATACGTAGATGCCATTGTTTTCATGTGAAATTCAGTTTTACGATTTCCAAAATTTCGTCCCAATAGTGTAGAAGTGCCGATAACCTGTGTGTGTGTGTGTGTGTGTGTTTATATATATATATATATATATATATATATATATATATATATATATATATATATATATATATATAAAGGATTCACACACAAAAAAAAAAAAATCATTTGACCTGCCTCACGCCGCTCTATGACCTTGCCGGCAGATAGATTTTCAATAAAAAAATAAATAAAAAAAATGGGGGACAGACATGGTGAATTTTATACATTAAATTTACAATGCATTCCGACTTTGTGATTGGATCCCCCCTTCCCCAGTGAAATTACATCGTTTGCTTTTCAAACCTGATTCTGAGCCAAATGGTATAGAGACTGAATTAGAAATGGAGGTATACCGGGGGGGGGGGGGAAGAATTTTTTTTCTTTCTTTTTTTTTCCATACGAAAAAGATGGTTGTTACGTGCTCTTCTTTGATTTTTTTTTTTTTTTTTTTGCTTGTTTACACAAGTAACCTTTTAAACTAACACATTTCAGGTGAAAACATTACATACGTAGACGTCATGCCAAATTTAGTATGAATTCCAAAAATCATGAAAAATGATCCTCCAGTAGATGATGTGCTAGATGCCTTTTTAAAATAAAAAATAAAAAAATTAAAAAAAAATCAGCCACAATTACGTTACGAAATGCGTTGGTTTAAAAATGGCGGATTTTTAATTTAAATCAAAGGGTTATCTCCCTTGTTTGTCATACTGATTTGGCGGCATAACTCTTCCACATTAAAACATGCGATAAAACTCGATAAATTATTTTTCTACTGGATCATTTTTGCTAATTTTAACCCGACATAATAAGTAGGTAATATTTTCAGGTGAAATGCGTTTAAAAGATCATCAATGCAAACATTACCATGTTTGAATATATGGTCAAGTGGCAGTTTTAATCATTTAGAACTGCTTTAAAGCTTCACCGCTCACTCATTTTTCGACCAAATTTCAAGCAATTATGACAGTTTATATATAGATCACCTTCTCAGCTATATTGTAACAAAAAGTTTTTCAATTTTCGTTCAGTAAAACAAAAGTTATGACGAATTTATTGGTGTTCAAAATCGTAAAAATTTATTGGTGTTCAAAATCGTAAACATTCGTAAGGAGGTGAGTGACGTTTTTTATGACTGGTTTCCATAGCAACTCTAGTCACTTCAGCGACTACTGTTGCTACAAATTCACCGCTCTCACGAAAGAGAAGTAACAAATGAAACAGAGAGAATGAAAGGGAGATAATTGGGGGAGGGGGTATTGAAAGCAGACGAGTGTCGTACATTGTTATTACATATGTGTACGTTATGTTTATGGGGGCAAAGAAATAAGACTGAAATTAAACAAAGAACAAGTGAATTTACTGGAAGCCTGGAAAAATCATGGATTACAATAGAAAAATGCGAGCATGAAAAATAATATGGTTAAGTTTAAACATACAAATGTAAAGGACTAGTTGTTAAAACTGGAAAAGAAAAGGACAAGATATTTTAGTAAAAAATATAAATTTATAACTTAAAATATTGCAGCGTTAAGATTTTTTTTTCATTTATAACATTATGTAATCAATTCTTAATGCTGTAATATTTTAAGTTATAAATTTATTACATTTTTTACTAGAATATCTTTTTATCTTTTCCAGTTTTAATAACTAGTCCTTTTACTTTTTTAAGTTTAATCTTAACCATATTACTTTTCATGCTTGCATTTTCCTATTGTAAGGCGTATATATATTTTTTTCTGATATATATATATATATATATATATATGATAGATAGATAGATAGATAATCTATTTCTGATATTTTTTCTGAGATATATCTATATATATACATTTCTCATTTTTTCTGAGATATATATATGATGATTGCAATGTCTTGTCAGACGAGTGCCACTCCCTCAGACATTTAAAATCCATGAGCCCAAATGCCTGAGGGAGTATCTATACAAAGATGATGTTACAGAGTCTTAGCTTTGTACGACAGCTAAGTCTCTCTCTCGGTTCAAAATGTTGAGAACAAGCAAGAGCAAGATAGCCAGCAACAAATTAAACTGCAGACCAGCTTAATGCGGGTACTGGTCTCCCACTTTATGGTTTTTTAAATCAGAGATTTGCTTCTCCTAGAAAGGTTGCCTTTACCACGGCTTACGGGAGCCCTCTCCACCCCAATACACATACACAAATATACACGGTGCTAGTTGGCCGTTGACCCAGAAAAAGAGTTCATTCGCCCTTTGGAAGGTCTTGTTTTTAATCCTTCAGGGAGACTTGTTTGGTGAGGAGGGCGGCTAGTCTCCCTGAAGGATTATATATATATATATATATATATATATATATATATATATATATATATATATATATACATTTCTGATATATATTTTTTTCTGATATCTATCTATCTATATCTATATATATATATATTTCTGATATATTTTTTCTGAGATATATATATATATGTTTATCATATAAACATTATTGGTTACATAAGTCGGTCTGTCGATTTTATAAAATTATTTTATGTAATGACTTTAATTCAAGTTTAAAATCATGGTTTAATTGTGCTTTAAACAGTAACATTCATTTCAAACGCGCCCCTGTCTTATCAAAGAACCTTCCGTTGATTTTATATGCCAGGGCCTTTCTGCTTGTGCGGTAATAAAACTTTGTAAATTGTAAATGCACTTGTGATGTTAGGTTGTATAAGGGTGTTAACTTTGATCAAAATCGGACTGTTATTTTTTTATCATCAATTTTCTATACTTATCAACGACAATTTGATGCGAAACCTGTTGCAGTATTTTTGCTATTATGACTGGGGTATGATTCTCCAAGATTAGAAGGTTCTATTTATAGATACTGCCGGTAGGACTTGACCAATCAAATGGAGCCACGCTCTGCTCTCAACCAATCAGAAACTAGAATCACTCAATAAAACATGCTGGATATTTTTATAATACCCACACGATTTTTTTTATTCGTGTTCAACACGAGAAGGAATTTGCTTTCCGTCTGCAGACTTACTATCCGACACTTGTACAGATTGACAACCCAACGGAAAAAAAAAACTATTCTTTGTCTTCGTCTTGGATTTTACAATTCAAAGCTTCTCTGACAACTGCCATTGTGCTTGGAACGGATTTTTCTTCTGAAACCAAAAAAATGGCTCTCAATCAAAAAAACCGTATACTGCCAAACACATAAGTGTGAAATAAAAAAAAATCAGATCAGCCGTTTTTGAGTCCATAGGAAACTCACACACACAAGTGCCCTTTATATATAGCGCATACACATTGTGTGACAGTTATCGAGAATAGGTGTTACCTTGAAAGAGAAGTCGACTTTGACACCCAGGATGACTTAACAGTTAAAACAATACGTTAAGAAGATATGGACGGACTGACATCGATAGATTAGGAGATAATTGCAAGTCGATGTCGAAAGCCGCCATGATGCAGACTTGCTTAATATTATCTCACCTTAAGGTCAAGGACTGAACAAAACGAGTTTTGACAACGTAATTTGTATTACTAGATCGGCAGCTCAATGACTATCTCATCACTTTGATAATGAGTAATAAATTGTGTGTTCCAAAGTTTGAAAGCATATCTATTTCATTTTTTTTTTTGTTTTTAATTTCATTTTTAACTCCAAACAAGTAACAGTGCCACTTTGATGTAAGGGGGGGGGGGGACTACTATCTGGAATATAAATTGCAGGGATACTATGTAAAGTTTGAAAGCATATCTAATTATTTCATTTTTTTTTTGTTTTTAATTTCATTTTTAACTCTAAACAAGTAACAGTGCCACTTTGATGTAAGGGGGGGGGGCTACTATCTGGAATATAAATTGCAGGGATACTATGTAAAGTTTGAAAGCATATCTAATTATTTCATTTTTTTTTTGTTTTTAATTTCATTTTTAACTCTAAACAAGTAACAGTGCCACTTTGATGTAAGGGGGGGGGGCTACTATCTGGAATATAAATTGCAGGGATACTATGTAAAGTTTGAAAGCATATCTAATTATTTCATTTTTTCTTGTTTTTAATTTCATTTTTAACTCTAAACAAGTAACAGTGCCACTTTGATGTAAGGGGGGGGGGCTACTATCTGGAATATAAATTGCAGGGATACTATGTAAAGTTTGAAAGCATATCTAATTATTTCATTTTTTTTTGTTTTTAATTTCATTTTTAACTCTAAACAAGTAACAGTGCCACTTTGATGTAAGGGGGGGGGCTACTATCTGGAATATAAATTGCAGGGACACTATCTAGGGAGTTGAGCAATAAATTGTCTGTTCATCTTATACTTGAACTTCTGCATGTCAGTACGGTCAGGGAAGCAGGAGCCTGGATAGGGAATTCCAAAGTCTAGCAGTTCTGGGGGAAGAAACTATTAGAGTAAAAGGCTTTCTTACATCTAGGGATCTCTACTGTGTAGGGTGGGATTTTGCTGCTTGTCGGGCTTGGCAGGCGTATTTACGTCGAGGATGCACAAGGGCTTGTAGTCCGTCAGAGCATCCACCATTAAAATACTTGTAGAACAGGCTGAGGGATGCAATATTTCATCGATGGGACAGAGGATGAAGCTTAGATGACAGTTGGGGACCTATCAGGTTGGCGACTCTCTTTTGAACCCTGTCCAGGAGTAAGAAACTAGTAGCAGATGCACAAGCCCAAATGTGACAACAATACTCGATAAATGGGCGAATGGTGACCTTCAACCATAAACGAAACACGTGTCCATAGATAACTGTTTTATAAGTAAAAATAAATTACCTCGGAGGAAACAATTCATACCGAACTTAATTATCGTTAACAAAAAAAAAAAAAAAAAAAAAAAAATCAACACAAATATATGTATATAAATAAAATGAACTCATTTTTTCCCGTCGGATTTTGACATTAATAGGATTAAAAATCAAGATATTTCATGCAAATATAATATGCACAAACGGCAGAACAATATCTGAGATGTGTTATAGGCTTATTATTTCTCAAATTCCTTGATAATCTTAGATTTCTATACTTTTTCTGCTGAGAAGTCACGGCCAAAATCGGTTAAGATCAATGGAAGTGGTAAAATATTTTCTCTCTAATAAATTCCTCCTCCCCCTGCCACCACTTAACACCGTTTGGGGATCGTTCACAAGGAACAGTTGAGAAGAGAACACCGGTTTGGCTTCGTAGTTCTTTCATGTGAAGTTATTTAAAATCACTAAACTAAGCTGCAGTGCTCTGTGGCATAGTGGTTAGCGTTCTGGACAATTCACATTATATTTTCACGTTCGCGCCGACCTACCGTAGTCGTTTTTTTTTTTTTTTTTTTTTTTTTTCTCCTAAACAACTGGAATGGACTTTTCTTGGTGGCCGAACTGTTAACATTGCAGATATTTTTTTTTTTTTTTTTTTTCACACTTTATTTTCCTACTTTTACTCATGACTCCGGGTTTGATCCTTCCTACTTACCTACCATAACATTTTTTAAAACTCCCCCCCCCCGTCCCGGAAACAAACACTCGGACAACGCCGGGTACCCCCGCTAGTATGTATATATAGGAATATTTTTTTTAGTGAAATACAGTTGAAGCTTGTCCGAATGCTTATGAAACATAATAAAACACATTTTATGGTATATGGGCGTCCTGGTTGTTGTGGAATTTTTTTTTTTTTTTTTTTTTTATTATTATTATCATTATTACCATTATTATTATTATATATCATGTATAGATATTCCAAAATATATATATGCTTTTATTTTAAAATTGGTAAGTGCTGTTTCTTCTGATGAGTTATGGGCGAAATAAATTAAAAAATTGACATAATTAAATGAATGAGTTTGTACTACGAAACAGGTGCTTTCAAGATTTGTGCTTGCCAGCTTAAAAGAATAAACGGTAAGATGATAAACATCTTGAAATCTTTAAACCAGACTTTTGTCATTTATTTGTTATATGCTCTGTAGTAAAATCGAGCTTCATAAATTAACGGATTGGTAATGAATAAAAGGTGAAATATGACTGAATAAACATATTTCCACATAAACAAATATATATTCCAGTTGTCTGATTTAGCTGAAATTTTGCATGTGCAATGATTTATATCTCTACAGGTTATGTGGCAAATTAAGGCTCTGAACTAATTGTGGTTTCTGTTTTACAGGTGTTTGAACTGAGTCAGGTGTGAAATGGAGCCTATTGAATGTCGAGCAGTGATCCGGTTTTTGTATTTGAAAGGACACACACCACAGGAGACTTTTGATGAAATGAAAGAAACTTATGGTTATAATGCCCCATCATATGACCTTGTAAAACGCTGGCATCGTGAATTCAAACATGGCCGGAAGTCTGTGGAAACAGCTCCCAGACCTGGTCGCCCTCCTCCCTTCTACCATTGATAAGGCATCTGTCTATCAAGTTGGGGTTGCCATTTTGGAAGATCGGCGCATTACTATTCGCCAAATAGCCCAAGATATCAAGATATCAAGATTGGTACAGGGTCTGTGGAAACTATCATTCATGACCATTTGCATATGCATAAGGTGTCTGTGAGATGGATTCCCAGGTTGCTCACACCATTCCAGAAGCGAAAACGCGTTGAGTGCTCGAGGATGAATTTGAAGATGTGCCAAGAAGATGAGTCAAAGTTTTTCAAAAGACTGATTACACAGGATGAAACCTGGGTCCATCACTATGATCCAGAGACCAAAGCCCAGTAAATGCAGTGGAAGCACTTGGACTCACCATCTTGCTATTTCTTCTGATAAGTTATGGGTAAAATAGATTCACTAATTGATATAATAATTAAGTGATTGATTTTGTGCTACGAAACAGATACTGTCAAGAACCGTAAATGTCAACTGAATTAAAGGAATAAATTGTAAGATGGTCAACATCATGAAATTTGGGATATAGACTTTTGTCGTTCATTCATTATATGCCCTGTAATTACATTGAGCTTCTTAAATAAGGATTAGTATATATTATAAGGAAATGTAAGTGAAGAAAGAATATTTCCACAGATTCCAAAAATGCATATATCCAATATATATATATATATATATATATATATATATATATATATATATATATATTGGCTATATACATTTTTGGATTTTACCGTCATTGCATACTTTACCTTTCACCTGACCATCCATTCACGTGAAATCACTTTTTTATTCACCCTATTCCCTCTGCTTCACTTTTTGTTATCAAGTAAACATCTATGACTTACTTGTAGTTTCATCAAATACTTTTGCAAGCAAAATCCGATCCCACATTTTGCTAAATCCTATCTTCTGATGAGAAAGAAAGTATTTCTTCGAAACTCTACGGAGTGTTTCCTTTTTAAAATTAAATATGTTTTTAACTCTTTTTCAAAGTGTTTTTTAACATGTTTTATTATATATATTACATACACATATACATAAATATTTCCACAGAAATATATATATTTTTTTTTGTTGCGTTTTACTTCTGTTAAAGTTCTCAAGGGGTCCCTTCCTAGGGCTAACACTTGATCTCTATATGATATACATAGGTATTTGAATATTCCATTAAAGTTCTCCTTGACCTCTCAAACACTGAGTTAGTAAAGAAGTTAAGAATATTAATTTTTCTCTCCCCATTGACCATTTGAATATATTATCATATATCTTTCTTGTCGTCTCCTGGTCTTACTGGATTCCTGGACAAGAATCCATTTGGTCTGGTGGAGTATCCAGTTTAGTGCTGTTACTATCGGCAACATCATTTGGAGAAGGTGCACCATTCCTCGTATAAGCCACTGTGTGTTATCCATACTGAGATCTTATTTGGGCTGAGAATATGATGTGATTTTGAATATTTAGTCAGGGTCTATTTATAGGGAAGAGTATCATCATGCCAGGTTGTCCTGACAAACCCTTGTACAGAGAAACCTTAAACACTGGAGGACACAGCGTCTAGTAGGCATTCATGTTCTCTCCCACAAACATGCATGTTAATATATACTTTTATTATGGAAACAATTATAAAGTACTAGACTCATTAGAATTAAACTTTATACTACTATAATACTACGAATACTAATTATAATTAATACTACTACTACTACAACTAATAATACTTATATAATATTAATACTAATAGTAATTAATATTAATACTAATATTACTATTACTACTAAGACTAATAAATGATAAATAATAAATAGATAATACATCGTAATTAATATTAATAAGTTAAGGGGATCAAATGGGAAAGTCAGTAATAATTAACCATTCCATTTAAAATATATATATATATATATATATTTTTTTTTTTTTTTTTTTTTTTTTTTTTTTCATTTTTTTCACATGCGCCTCCGCCGCGTCAGGCTGGCTGCCGGCAACTGACAACAGAGTTGAGAATCGGGATGAGATGAGGGAAGCGTCTCTGCTACCCACCCTGCAGATTCCGCCACCATCCACCACCCTTAACTCGGACGAACGTATTTAGCGGATGAGTTAAGAGGAAAAAATTTGGAGAATGGACGGGAAGAAAAATAAAAATCGTTGGCTCGTCAGAAATATAAATACGCAATAGCTTCCACTTGATTAGAACGGCGCGGGGGGGGGGGCACGGCTAATTTACCTGTGCGTGCGTGGTCGTCCTCTGATCTCTATATCGATAAAAACGTGTGTATGTGTATTTCTCGTATCAACGTGACTTTTAGTATTACACATTGAATATATGTTCATATGGCATATGTGCATGGCGTAATCACGTGGACACACTGGCCCCACCCAGTTGGATCACCGAAGTTAAACAACGTTGAACCTGGTCAGTAGTTAATGGGTGACCATTTGGGACTTCCAGGTGCTTATGTAGGTATATCAGAATTTTTGTAGGAATTTTTGACACCCCTAACACGAAACTGCGAATAAAATATATAAAAAAAAAAAAAAAACTCGTAATTTCTCTTTTAAAAGTGGGTTGTTTATTTTCTTTATGGACTATACTTCCAAAATAAACTATTAAAGTTGTATAAAAAGTAACAGAAATATTTTTTTATTTTTTAAAAAACAGTAATGAAATTAATTGAATTTTACGAGTTCAGTATTTTTCAATTTTTTAATCTTTAAAAATTTATCAAAGTTTTTCTATTGATTCTATTTTTACGATATTTTCAGGGTCAATGTGAAATTTTATGCTCTTTCCAATAAATCGAATATAATATTTTAGACAAACGTTTTTTTTTTAATTCACGCCCCTCAGCCCATTTTGAAATGTCTATTGAAAAGTAAATAATTTACTCACCAAAGTTTTATATATCACAAATTGAAGACAAAAGATCGATAAATAATATATTCACATAAGTGGGAGCACATAAGCAGTGCTTATGTGCCCCCGCTTATCTCGGCATTGTTTCTAGTCGTTCTGGACTTCTCCTTGTCATTGGACTCAAGCAATGCCAACTCAGGAGAGGTGTGGTTGAGGATTGCACAACCCTTGCCTCACAATTACACGTGCAGCTGCCCTTACAGGGGGTATCCTTTGTCTTTCAAGACTGAACAGAGGCACCAGGGTTTATATTTATGGGAAAATTCAATTATATATCACCTTCATTTACATCAATCCTTTCATTTATGAAGCTCGATGTAACTACAGAGCATATAAAAAATAAATGACAAAAAAGTCTACATTTCAAATTTTAAGATGTTGTCCATCTTACCGTTTATTATTATTATTATTTTTTTTTAAATAATGTTGAAGTGCACAATACTTGAAAGCACCTGTCTGAATCATTCATGTAATTATTTTGTCAATTTGTTAATCTATTCCGCCTTTAACTCACCAGAAGAATATGAACTCATCAACTTAAAAAGAAAGTAATTCGAATTTTTCAAAGATGGCGGAACTAAAAGAAAACACAATTGCAATTTCTCTTCTGATCTTCGGATTTTGTAATCATGCTCTTATATATATTAATACGATAGCGTGTGTTTTTTCTGTGTCACGCTTACATCCGGGTCGTTTAATTGTTATGTACTTCCATTTCCTGTCATAAATAATTTTACCAAGATTTCTTCATAAGTTTTGGTTTCGATTATAGCTGATGTCACTTAAGTCATCTATTTTTTTTTATAAATAATTTTATCAAGAATTTTTCATAAGTTTGGGTTTTGTCCCTGGTAGTAAACCACCCCCTCCTACATCAGTAGCACCGTGCCCTGTTTGGGGTGAAAATGCAAAAAAGATTAAATGATCTTATTTATTTATTTTATTGAAGTCAAAAAATGAATTTACAATATCAAATCATAAAAACAAAAATTAACACAACAAAATTAGGCACAAGGCCCTATAAGAAATTGGGAGGGGGAGGGTACAGGGTCTTTATGACTATCTAACAGAAGGGACTTTGAAGTCTTACTCTTGACTGGCAACATTTACCAAAATACCTCAATCACTCTGTGGCTCTTAATCTAACTAATACCCCAGCGTTCAGTGTAAAAAATAACTTATGTACAATTTGTAAAAAACTTATCTGTGTGTTGTGTGTGCATTTTTTTTTTTTTTTTTTTTTTTTTTTTTTTGTGTATATGCATGTGTGAGAAAATAAAGTTCGATTTCATTAGAAAAAGTTTTTTGAATTAATTTGGAATAAAATGTTCGTGGAGTGGGACTATACTAATAAAAATGTTCATTTCCAAAAAATAAGGGAAAAAACTACTAATGTGTTGTTAGTAAGACCCCCCTGTACTATTCTATGTGGTTAGATTTCCCACTGTTTTCCGGGGAGCCGAAAACAAGCAGGGCATCCCTAATGGGTTTGGGGAGATGACCTTAATAGAGGTGGGAGAAAATAAAGCAACGGATGGAGGGGGTAGGAAGGTGACCTCTGAGTAGGGGGGTGACCGGGGGCATCAGACAAATAAATATGAGGAGCAGAGGGGTTGGGCAGACTCAGAGGTTCTCTAATACCAAAGAAATAAAATCAGGGACAGGATCTCATTCGTACCACCAGTCAAGAGTCACTTTACTGAACTATGCTAACCTAAGCGGGATGGGTTCCGAAGGACCCAGCACCGCCCGTGCCATGCCTAAGGAGGGAACACGTATTGAAACTTGGCTCCTCGACGGATGCACAAACTAGTGCTGTGCACCCACCTCTTGTCAAATTCCACTCTAGGCAACCTCTTCCAATCGCATCTGATCTTTACTTTAAGCAAATGTTTAAAGTAAACAATCAGATCCCGATCCGGAACAGATGTCCCTTCGCGGACCAACTTGAGGCGCGTGATCCAGATGGTCATGCGCGCTACTGCTAGGATCGCCAGGAAAACCAAACTTTCCTCCCTGGGGAACGGCGGCTCCATGTTGTACACAAAAGTTCCTACGTCGAGATCGAGCAGACACTCGGCATCGATGCGAGCTGTTACCCCCTCGACGTACTTTAAAAGGGGCTGTATCCGGCTGCAACTAAAAAACGCGTGCTCGATAGTTTCGGGCTCGCGTTCGTCACAGCACGGACAGAAGCGCCTGGTATGTTCTTTATCCGGAAAAGTTCGTCGAAGAGGGGCAGCGCATTTCGGACCAGTCGCCAAGTCAGGGAGAATTCCGAGTTATTCAGAATCTCCCGTCCCGGCGCCCAACACCATTGAGAACGGACAACCTTCATCGACCATCCCATCCGCCTACAAAGTGGATCCTTCGCGGTCCCCTCCACTAAATCCCGATACAGTTCCTTCCTTGGCTGATCGAGGACACTGGTCCCCGGCAAAGCTCTAAGAGCGGTCCGGCATTCGGAGAAGAACTTGGACTCCCCCTTCGGTCTACGACGACCTTCTACCGAAGGGTTGGGTTTGAGATTGGGAAACGAGTTCTCAACCACAGGGACCCAAGGAGCGTCTCCTTCAAGCGAACGACCCAGGAAAGCCAATCTCTCGGCGTTTCTGTGACACAAGAGACTGGGCTGACTCAGGCCTCCCTCGCTCGGACGTTGAACACAGACCTCTCTGCAGACATAGTGCTTACCCTCGTTCCACAAAAGTGAATCGAGAAGCTTAAATTTTCAATGGCATTTTGGTCATGAAATGGATATACGTTAGGAAAAGATATTCTCTTAAGATTACGTTTTTTTGTTGTTGTTTTTTTTTTTTTTTTTTTTTTTTGTGTGTGTCTTGTGTCAATAAGTGCACTTTATCTTGTGACATTTTGGACAAAATTCTAAAAGTATTTCGATTCGGCTTTTTTTTTTTGCTTTTTTTTTTTTTTTTTTTTTTTTTTTTAAAGAAAATTGTCTACAATCAGAAATTGAGTCAAAAATTATTGGCAGTGAGAATGAGGTAAATTGTTGGCAGAAAGAACGAGGTGAATTGAACCTGATTTGATCAGAAGAAATTATGCAGATAAAAATGGCACAAAAATTTCGAATGAGGGGGGGGGGACAGCCAAATTTGCACACAAATTGAATATTCTTTGATTTTTTTTTTTTTTTTTAACAAAATTATTGAAAATTAAGATCATGAGAAAATCGTACGAGTCACATATTTTTTCTTGTGGTGTAAACAGGCAGGTTTACCAATCAGGTTTTGGTGTAAGAATACAGGAATTTGCTGAACTATTTCTTGCAGCGCCCATGCAAGGTGTTTTTTTTTTTTTTGTTTTTTTTTTGCTCTCCCGCCTAGGCAGGTGGAATTTGGAGATCACATTAGCACGGTGCATGTTGTTAGTTCTCCGAAATGTTTGGGATTCCTTTTATAAAGATTGACTCTTTTTTAATTCTTTTTCAACCAGAAATAAAAGGCATTTCCATTAATCTTCAACATTGTTGTCTGCTTTATTGTATTTATTTGCTTCCCCACCAAAGCAAATTAGGCACAAGGCCGTTTTTAATGTGGGGTAAAAACCAGCTCCCCTAAAAGTAGGCAAAAAAAGGGGCACTCTGGTTACCAAAAATAATAATTGTCCCAGTATAGAGGGTTTCCCCTCCATTGCCTGGTACAAATTATCTCAAGTGCTGCATCTGCAGAACAGATGGTATTTATTTGCTCCCCCACCGAGCAAATTAGGCACAAGGCCGATTTTTAATGTGAGGAGTGAAGGGAGGGGGAAGGGAAAAAGGGGACCAGCTCCCGAGAGGTGGGAAATGGGAGCTGGTTAAAGGTCAGGCATGTGGGGTTGCCCCCACATCTGGTCTTTGCTAGTCATAGCTTGCAGTATCTGCCGGAACAGATGGTATTTATTTGCTCCCCCACTGAGCAAATTAGGCACAAGGCCGTTTTTAATGTGAGGTAAAAACCAGCTCCCCTAAAAGGGGTCACTCTGGTTACCAAAAATAATAATTGTCCCAGTATAGAGGGTTTCCCCTCTATTGACTGGTACAAATTATCTTAAGTGCAGTATCTGCCGGAACAGATGGTATTTATTTGCTCCCCCACTGAGCAAATTAGGCACAAGGCCGTTTTTAATGTGAGGTAAAAACCAGCTCCCCTAAAAGTAGACAAAAAGGGGGCACTCTGGTTACCAAAAATAATAATTGTCCCAGTATAGAGGGTTTCCCCTCCATTGACTGGTACAAATTATCTTAAGTGCAGCATCTGCCGGAACAGATACTACACTTTGATCTTGACCAAAAGGATGTATCTGCCGGAACAGATACTACACTTTGATCCTGCCCGAAGGCCAAGAACTACAGGGTATTTATTTTTTTTATTTATTTGCTTCCCCACTGAGCAAATTAGGCAGGAGGCCGTTTTTAATGTGGAGATAGGGGGAGAGGGAGGGAAATGGGGATCCAGCTCCCAAGAGGAGGGAAGTGGGAGCTGGATTAGAAAGTGTTGGTATGAAGGGTTGCCCCTTCAGTGACCAAGGTCAGATATGTGGGGTTACCCCCACATATGGTCTTTGCTAGTCATAGCTGGTCTGTGCTAGTCATAGCTTTGCAGTATCTGCCAGAACAGATACTACACTTTGATCCTGGCCCGAAGGCCAAGAACAACAGGGTATTTATTTGCTCCCCTACCGAGTAAATTAAGCATAAGGCCGATTTTTAATGTGAGGAGTGAAGGGGAAATGGGGACCAACTCCCCGGGGAGTAGGGGAGCTGGATAGTGACAATTAGTATGAAGGGTTCCCCCTACATTGACCAAGGTCTTATATATGGGGCAACCCCACGTATGGTCTTTGCTTGCAGTATCTGCCGGAACAGATACTACACTTTGATCCCGGCCCATAGGCCAAGAACAACAGAAAAAAGGCAAGCCTCATGGAATTATTCTCATACTAGCATTCACCTCACCCGGCATTGCCCGGTTGTAAAATACACTTAAATATGATATTTTAACTGATGCAGATTTCGTATTTTTTAATTTATTGATTATTATATTGTATCAAAATTTTACTGATTATTATATTGATTTCAAAAGTTGAAAAAAAAAAGACGTAAGCTAGAATCAGTTGCCGTTTGAACTATCATCAGACGAATAAGAAATAGTTACAAATGAACTGACTTTAACATATAAATATTTGCGCATGCGTACAAGAGCACTTAAAGTAGACCCATGTCTGTCAGGTTCCAATTTTTTTCCACTTTGACCCCTTAGCAGCTATTTTTACCGGCTAAAGACCAAATCGGATAGGCAGCTGATGATTCCCACTTCCTATTTAACAATCGTAGTTAAGGATTTTTTTTTCTTCATTCAATATTAATATAGTTAAATTCTGTTTCATAATTATACACTTTTTAAAAGTCAGCTTATGCAAGTGCTAAATTTGCGATAGGTTAAATTTAGTTCTTTTTTTTTTCTTTCCGTGGATTCTTTATTTTTATTTTCACATTTTCTTTTTGCAAAGTTTAAGCTTCTTTATTTTGATAAAATGTTTTTTCAATTATATTTCACTCTTTGTGTATACCAATCCTTTTTATTTAGAAGCCCAATGTATGTTAAATATAACAGAGAATATATAAAAAGAATAACAGTATATGCACGAAAAGACACGTTATTGACATAATAATAACCGTTTGTTTCTGCATAACAAAAGATTCGGCAATATGAACAAAGATGGCTGCCACTACAAACACACGATGTTGAGTTTTCTACATACATTTTTCTTCCTGCAACATTACATTAGTATGCATTTTTTTTTTTTATCTAAGAAAAGCATTTCTAATTTTTCTGAAGAAGATATGCACGAAAAATGATGGTATTGACATAATAATAACAACCGTTTGTTTCTGCATAATGAAATGGATCCATAAAAATATACCGAAATTTAAACATGCTAGAGGAACCGTTTTGCATGAAAAATAAAAATTCGGATCCTTTAATGAAACTATACTGTTATTCTTTATATATATATATATATATATATATATATATATATATATATATATATTTATACAAACAAATTAACATGGTTGCAACACTGGATATGATAATGTGGCAGATAAATAGTCGCTTAAAATCACAAGTCCTCGTCAGGCGACTTAATAAATGGCTGCTTTCTACAGAAGAAACCAGTCCTCAAACCTTTATAAATTATTTATTTTTTAAGTCGCCTGACGAGAACTTCTGGTTTTAACCAAAAATTTTTTTTTGAAACATTAGCATGTTCAGTGTTTTGATCATGTAAACTTGTTTTATATTAATAAAATATATCTTGCTCTTCTTTTATTGAGCACTCTTAATAACCTTGTTAAGTTCATTAGTTATCACTCTTGAATACCTTTAAGGAGAGATTATATAAAAAGCAGTTGTCAGTGCATGTATGTCTGTCTAGCTAAAATTAAAAACTAAATAAAAACAAAAAATATTTATGATCAGTTTTGATGGGTTTCTTTGTCATTCTACAATGTTTAAGCCATTTTTTTTTCTATAAAGGAGTAACCACTTATCAAGGCCTGAAGACCACTCAAGGATATGGGCTAATGAGTGTACAGAAAACAATGGGACAATATCGCAGTAATCATTAGTAGTGGAAATATGGTGAATTGGATTACTTAAGGGGACAGCTCATCAAGAATTTGTTAACATTGGACTTTAAAACGACCATATTGTAGTCAGCTGGAAAGCACAGAAACAGAACAGAGAATTTAGGTTTAGGCACAGATAAAGAGTGGGAGGTTAGGGTTAGGGTTAGGTTTATTACATAATGAAATAGATGTGTAAAAAAAATGTACCGAAATTTTAACATGCTAGAGGAGCCGTTTTGCATGAAAAATAAATATTTGGGTCCTTGAATGTGACTATACTGTTATCCTTTTATATATATTTATTTATTAATACAAACGAATTAACATGGTTGCAACACTGGATATGATAATGTGGCAGATAAATAGTCGCTTAAAACCACAAGTCCTCGTCAGGCGACTTAATAAATGGCTGCTTTCTCCAGAAGAAACCAGTTCTCAAACCTTTATAAATTATTTATTTTTTAAGTCGCCTGACGAGAACTTCTGGTTTTAACCAGCCATTTATCTGAAGCATTAGCATGTCCTGTGTCGTGACCATGTAAACTTGTTTCATATTAATAAAATATATCTTGCTCTTTTTTTATTGAGCACTCTTAATAATCGTGTTCAATTCATTAGTTATCATTTTTGAATACGTTAAAAAGGCAGCTGTCATTTTATGTATGTCTAGCTAAAATTAAAAACTACCAAATTAAAACAAAAAATATTCTTATACTTATGATCAGTTTTGAGGTTTTATTTATTTATTTTTTTTTTTACAAAGGAATCATCACATCACTTATCAAGGCCCAGAGGCCATTCGAGGATAAGGGTTAATGAGTGTACAGTAGTCAATGGGACAATATCGTAGTAATCGCTAGTAGTGGAAATTTGGTAAATTGGATTATTTTAGGGGAACGACATCAAGAATTTGTTTACATTGGACTTGAAGATGACCGTATCGTAGTCAGTGGAAAACAGGCAAATGGAAGAGTTCTACGTGCGTGTAGTATCAAGAAAGAAGCTTTGTTCATGGAATCTACATTAAAGTTTAGGCACAGATAAAGATTAAGGGAAATTATTGATAGTAGTTTCAGCTAGACGAGTGTTTTTTCGTGAAAGTTTGGCAAGGGGGGGTACAATAGATTGAAGCTCAGACGAGCACTTACCATGAAAATAACGATAAAGCAGAGACAGGCTTGCAATCTCTTCTGTGAGAAAGAGGTTGCAGGGAAGAGAAAAGGGCATCCCCCACTAGGCTATGATGTCTATTTGGAATTTGAACTCTGTCAAGGCAGGATAAACTGCTTCAAGCAGCTCCTGCCCACATGTGGCAACAGTACTCTATCGTTGGATGTACCTGGCTCTTATATAGGTTGAAAATTGCATTAGCAGTGAGATATCTGCTGGAGCGGTAGAACGATCAGCAGCCTTGGCAACGGATTTGATGAATATGAAGTCTATTTTAAACTGCCAAGGCAAGAATAAGATAAAGTATTTCTAACAGTTCCTGCTCAAATGTGGCAACAGCTCACCATCGAAGGATGTACCTAGCTCTTATACAGATAGAGAATTGCATCAGCAATGAGATATCTACTAAAACGGTAGGATGATCTCACCATTTTTCAGCGACATTGGCAACAGATTTGATGTAAGTATTCCATTTCAGATCAGGAGTAAAGGTGAGACCTAGAAGTTTGTCAAAACATGGAGCCTCCCCAAGATGAGAGCCATCCATTTCAATTGATACATGACGGGGATAATAGAGTTGATGATGTAAAGATAGGAGCTTGGTTTTAAATGCATTAAAATTAACCAGCCACCTCTTTCCCCATTGTATCATGTGCTCAAGAATTTTAAAACACATTCGTCTATCTGTTGTCACCTCAAATTTTAAAAACACATTCGTCTGTCCGTTGTCATCTCAAATTTTAAAAACATTTTGTCTGTCCGTTGTCATCTCAAAATTTAACACATTTTGTCTGTCTGTGTTACCTCAAATTTTGAAACACTTGTCTGTCCATTATCACCCCAAATTTTAAAACACTTTTGTCTGTATGTTGTCATCCCAAATTAAAAAAAAACACTTATCTGTCCGTTTTCGTCAAATTCAATAAAAACAAATTTGTAGGAAAAGTCTGTTATTTCTTCCATAAAACCAGGAAAGTGTGTTTCCAACTGTGAAATCTGGATCAAAGCAAGGAATCCATAAACTGGAACAAACGCTCCCAAATCATTACAAATCTCTTTCATTTGTGCAATTCAAAATGTCTCCATGGAATCCACATATCTGTGCCTAAAGCAAAACGTGGATTCCATGAACAAAGCTTCTTTCTTAGAACTGCACGCCTGTAGAACTCTGTTCCGTCTGCCTGCTTCCCACCGGACTACAACTTGGATGTCTTCAAGTCCAATGTTAACAAATTCCTAATGAACCGCCCCCTTAAGTAAACACTTCATCAAATCTCCACACTAACGTAATAATGTACTTGCAATAACCCTTATCCCTGAGTGGCTTCCGGACCTTGATAAGTGGTGATCACTGTGTACAAAAAAAAAAAAAAAATGTTTCCAGTTGCTATTTTTACTTTCTTAATTCACTTTCAGTTACAAAATGTTTTTAAAGTAAAAAAAAAAAAAAAAAAATCAGACTTATAATGACTGGTTGGAACAAATAAATTTTCTCCATATCTCTTTAATAAAACCCCAGTCTAATATTGTTTTTTTTTTTTAAATCTTATTTATTCCAAATAAGGCATATTGGCATCAACGTAAGTTTAGTCCATGTCTATAGAGTTGCGCAACATCCACATTACATTTAAACTTCTGCATGTCAGTACAGTCAAGAAAGCAGGAAACAGGAAGGGAATTCCAAAGCCTAGTAGTGCAAGGGAAGAAACTATGAGAGTAGAATGCTTTCCGGCATATCGAGTCTTCAACAGTGTTTGGGGAAAATGAATTATAAATAAAAAAACAGTCAAAATACTGTTAAAAACCCGCCGAATATATGTCAGCCTATGTCACAGTAACATATATTGAGCAAGTTTCTAACAGTATTTTGTCTGGTTTTTCATTTATAACTCCTTTTCCCAAACTTATCGCCTCAAAGAGAGAGTCGCCCGCCATTTTAAATTTTCCAATACATCAATAAACACTGTTTTTCGAGCTGAATAAACATGTTACATTAAATATAAACACTAAAAACATATCCAGTTAGGTAGAAAAGTAACTTATCTTGCCTTTGATAATATTTATTTGTTCTATATTTGTTTTGTGACAACTTTTTCGAATCTATGTGTACAGTAAAACAAACCCGGCAATAGTTACATGTTATTTACCTTCCCTTGGAACTTTCCGGTGTATTGTATTTTTTTTTTTTTTCTGTAGCCAAAACATTTTCGCTAATTTTCAGCAAAAACTGTTTAATCATTTTTTTTTCTACTTCAGGGCTCTACATTGCGAGTGAAACAGTCGCATTTGCGAGTGAATTTTCAAAATGGCGACTAGAAATAATGAAATGCTTATCTTTTGGCAATTGTAGTTCTTTCACTGACAATCTTTCAAAGCTCACTACTGAATGAAAAATATATTTTCAACTATTTTTTTTTTTAATAAAACGACGACAGTTAAATTATTTAAACAAAGTTTAATAGAACAATACACTCGTATTTTTTTTTTTTTAACGAAGGCTGTTAAAAAAATATCTGAGGAAATTAGAATGTTTATACCTTCAAGTATCAACATAAAATTTGTTGTATATTTAGAATTACAATTATCAAAAACAAAATCAGAAAAATGTTTATGATGTACATACTCGTCACAAAACGAACATGTCATATGCTAAAAATCATGTGGGGCTGGGTAGCAACTTTTCTATTTCGCTAGTAAATGAAAATATTTAGTTGTCAAAAGTTTTGTCGAAATTAGCATACCGACGAGTGGGGGGGGGGGGAGAAGAAAAGACGGTAAACCGGTCTTGCAACGAAATGTCGACGTTGCTTACAAGCAGTCGTTCCTTATAAAAGTAACAAATGGGTAATGATGGTCGAAGTGTAACACTGTTGTGATGGGATGTCTACTAGCGGCTTCGGCTGCAGGGAGACAGGGTAGTAGTAGTAGTAGTAGTAGTACACGTCAAGGATTCGTCACTTGACAGGTGAGGGGCCGGGAACCGGCCCAGCAGTCCAGCACCTGTTGGACTGAGGTACGCCGCCTGGGTAATACCTAGGAGGTCCACCCTCCCAGGCCTTGCCACCGGGCTTTCCGGTGGGGCAAGTTCATTGCTTGCTGCCTGAGGCGCCCCGACCGGGGAATGCCGGCGGGGTTACTCAGGCAATTTTTAAAATTGCAGGAGTGCCCCTTCTTTAGGGGAGCCTTGTGCCACATTTTGCCGATGTGGGCGGCAATTAAATGACTACAACAGTACAAAACACCAGTAGAGCGGCCACCCCTTTTTATCTACTCCAACTCTCAGTCAACGAGATTCACGCGTGACTGAAATGTCTATTTAACTTGTAAGGAATAGGCACTCAGGTTCTTTGATTAACGGACCACCGGCCGTGTTGGTCACAGCTACCAGCAGCACTCCTTTCTTCCCCACCGACCTACCCTCGGCAAGTCAACCAATTGAAAATTCTCACAGGTTAACTAAAGATAAATTTCTCCGTTAGAGCTCTGTACTTTATCGTTTTTTATAATTTTTGGATATATTCATTACTGTAATATAACAATTAAGTAGATATCATTAGTTTGCCTTGAAATTCAATATTAAAATTTTTTAATTTCGTTATTATAGTGTAGTTGCACCCCAAAAAAATGTAACAATAATCACAATTAGTTGTAGTCACGTTTCCTTTGAAAATCGCAGCAAGATCAATAAACGAAACGGACAACTATTATTCGAAGGGGCTTGTTAAGATAAAATTAACCGATCGATTTTTTTTTAATATGTCGTTTCAATCAAAAACAATATTACGTACTTACTTAATTGTCATGCCGAAAATAGTAATATATCCCAAAATTACGAAAAACCATAGAGTAGAACAACTGCTTGTATCTAAAAAAAAAAAAAAAAAAAGTCTATGGCTATATAAGGCTAAAATGTTGGCTGCCATTAAAATGTAACTTAAAATATACGCGCCGAGTTATGTCCTGTGTGTGAACTCTTTCTCTACTTTATAACATCTTAGAAAAATGCAATTTTACTCAATTTTTCGTAAAAATTACTTTTAATAACTTTCTACTCTATGATTTTTCGTAATTTTTGGACATATTACTATTTTCGACATGACAATTAAGTACGTAAACGACATATTTAAAAAAAAAAAATCGATCTGCCGACTATCTTAACAGGCAGATGTGGTTACACCAATTTTTGCACACCTGCTCTAATGTTGAACAACCCCCCCCCCCCTTTCACTTTTTTTTTTTCTAAATACATCCGTCCTTCCTCTTTCACTTTCCAATTTTCCTTCTAACGTCTCATTTTTTTTTTTTTTTTTTTTTTCAAATAAGGGGTAAAGAAATAAATAATAAATAAATAAAAAAATAACGGGCAATAAAAATGGCGCGCATTCTTTCTAAAAACAGTAAAGGCCGTGGGAACTGGACCTTTACAACTACGCCATTCAAAGTGGGTTTTATAAGGGGTAGAGACGGAGGGGGACAACAGAGAGAAACAAACAAACAAAAAACTAAGGGGGGGGGGAGAAAAAACTTTCATGCCCCCCCCTTCTTTCTTAATCCTAACCTATTTAAGAAAGTGCAAATAAATTTGATATTTTTTTGTTTCTCCACGAAAACAAAATGTGACACAAGGTCGAGGTCGTGTTTTATGTGGGCGAGAACCAGCTCCCCCAAAAAGAGACACTCTTGTAGAGTGCAAAATAAAATTGTCTTAGTATAGAAAGGTCTCCACCCCCCTCGATTGACTAATAACAATTTAAATAAAACCGAAATTGTCTCAATATAAAAAGCCCCCCCCCCGCCACCTCCATTGACAAGCGCACTCGGCCAAGAAGAGCAATGAGCTCCGTAGCCAGCTCAGTGTAAATAAATTTAGTTACTAAAAAAATGTGTGTGTTGGGGCTTATGACCCCACCCCCAACCCGATATGGATACCCTCCCCTCTCTAGTAAACAAAATAAACTTAGTCGATTGTACAGTACAGTGCAGTGAACAAGGAGAGGAAAAAAAAGAGAGTGAAACAAATTTACAACAAATAACTTTAACCAAACGCAAGAAAATTTAATCTTCTATTGGCGGACGACTAGGTGTATTAGAAAGTGGCCATTAAAAATGATGATCAGAACTTTAATAATTCAACTTACTATTTTTCGAAGCTTATAAATACACGAAAAATGTAATTCAAGCCTTAATTTTTTTTTTTCAATTAAAGGAGCAAAGACCAAATTAAAAAAAAACAAAAAAAAACAGGTTTAATAGCAAATTATGCAATAATTGTTTTTTTAAAGCGGTTTTCTTTTAAAAAAAAATATAAAGAAAATCAACTTATTTTGACTTGCTTATAAATATATGTATTTATATAAATGCCAAAAAATCACTTACCTAAAAAAAATACTATTAAATGGGTAGTTCCATTCTTCATTGTTAAGAATTTATCCATATTTAGATTTTAAATTCCATGTATTTTTTAAATAAAAGGATTTTTTAAAGCGAGGGTCGTAGAAAATCGCATTTTCGTAACGTGTTTTGTGCTAAGCTCAAAGAGCTGCTGCTGCTAATATGAAATTTATCAAATATGGATTCGTCCAAGGGACATAAACAATGTCTTTTTTTATTGCGTGTGTTAACCAAAATTAGTATTTTTCGTTCTCCGTACTTAAAAAGAAACGCACATTCACTTATAAGTTTTTCCCCTAAAACAAAAAAATCCACTTCATCTTTTTTTTTTTTTTTTTTTAATTCTTTTAATGAAATACACGAGTTTTTGATTGATATATTTCAATACTTCTTTATCGACTGAATTTTTTTTTTTAAATATCTAAAAAAAAAAAAGAAAAAAGAAAACATTGAATGAAATAGAAAAATTTGCCGTCAGCGTCTGGTATTTACTTGACGATATAAGCATAACATGAACTTTCATTTAAAAAAAAATCAACGTGGTTTAAAAAAAAAATAAATAAAGGTTTTACACTTTGGACTTTACAGGTAAATTTCAAAAAAACTATTCTTTTTTTGTTGGTTTTAAATAAGAATATTTTCTTTATTGATCTTTTATCTTCAATTTGTGATATCTAAAACTTTGGTACATAAATTAATTAAAATTTTAATTGACATTTCAAAATGGGGAGTGAATTTGAAAAAAATCGTTTGTCTAAAATATTATATTTGGTTTATTGGAAAGAGCATAAAATTTCGCATTGACCCTGAAAATATCGTAAAAATTGAACCAATAGAAAAATTTTTGATAGATTTTTAAAGTTTAAAAATTGAAAAATATTTAACTCGTAAAATTTAATTGATTTTATTACGTAAAAAATGGCTGCATGAAGACACGCCGGCATTTTGTAAACATTTTGAAAAATAAAAAATAATATTTCTATTATTTTTTTAAACAACTTTAATAGTTTATTTTGGAAATATATTATATATAGAAAATAAACAACCCGCTTTAAAAAAAGAAATTACGAGTTTTTTATATTTTATTCGCAGTTTTTTATTCGCAAAAATTCCTCCAAATTTCTGATACACCTAGCGGACGACCGGTGCGAGAGTGCCCACTCCCTAAAAGTACGAGTTTTCCACTCTTTTTTTTTTAATTTTTTTTTTTTTTTGTTTTTACGTTTTATCCGACGATTATCAGAAAAAATTGGAGAAAAAAAAAGATGAATGATTTTTTAGAAGGGGATTCATTTCATCGTTATAACGTTCTACTTCATTGCTATATGACTTACTGCCTATTTCTTTACCGATGTGTCACGTGATTACGTATCATATTATCGGAAATTTTTTGAAAAAAAAAAAAAATGCAATGATTTTTAAGAAGGGGGTTCACTTTCTCGTTCCAACGTTCTAGTCACGTGACACGTCGGTAAAGAAATGGACAGTAAGTCAGGTAGCAATAAAGTAGAAGCTTAGAGACGTCCAACCTATTGTGAAGAGCGGAGCACAAAATCCCGTGACGTCAGACTTGTGTTAACTATACGAAGTATGGAAGAGCAGAAGCGACTTAATGATTTTTTTTTAAACAACTTTTATTTATCTTCTTCAAACTGCAATTAATAATTATTAAATAAATCAAACAACGTAAAAATTTGTGGAGCATCAAGTCCTCATAAATCCTCATATACATGAGTTGGAACAATTACATTGAGAGTATTGCCAGGACCGCTGCGAAGAAGGTAGGTTCTCTCTACCGTGCTAGAAAGCTACTAACGCCCGAAAGTATCCTGTACCTCTATAAGACTACCATTCGCCCATGTTATTTAGTATTGATGTCATATTTGGGCTGGTGCATCTGCTACTAGTCTCTCGCTCTTAGACAAGGTTCAAAAGAGTCGCCAATCTGATAGGTCCTGAACTGTCATCTAAACTTCAGCCTCTGTCCCATTGACGAAATGTTGCATCCCTCTGCCTGTTCTACAAGTACTTTAACGGTGCTTGCTCTGACGAACTGCAAGCACTTGTACCCCTTCAACGTAAATACTCTTGACAAACCCGACAAGCAGCTAAATCCCACCCCTTCACAGGAGAGATCCCTAGATGTAAAAGAGCCTTCTACTCCAGTAGTTTCTTCTCCAGAACCGCTAAACTTTGGAATTCCCTTCCGGGCCCCTGCTTCCCCAACTGTACTGACATGCGGAAGTTCAAGTGTAATGTGAACAGACATCTTGCTGCCCAACTCCCTAGATACTACCTAGCTTATGTCCCTGATAGTAGCCCCTTACATTAAAGTAGCAATGTGCCTTGTTTGGGGTGAAAATGAATAAAACAAAACAAAAAAATCCAGAAAGTATTTTTATAGTCCAGCATAATCCTGTGGACTGATATGAAAAAAGAAAGGTCCAGGTAGGAATTTTCGAAACGCGAAGGTAATAAATTAGGGCTGTGACAACAGCATATTCTTTTCATTCTTTTGACTCTCGGGTACATATCCGATATAGACACACTTAATCAACCGAGAACCACATCCGTCTGTATAAAAACATGTAAGATATTAACGGATATATACTCACGAATCGAAACAATGAAAAGAATATGCTGTTGTCACAGCCCTAGTGGAAGTCCAATCCTGTCAGGGTAAAGATTTATATTGGGATATAAAATTTGGTGTATCGGATAAGAGGCATATATCAGACGACCTCAAAAAAAGGAGATTCAGTAAAATAATTCCAGAAGCCAGCCAGGTTACATTCTTGTTAAACAAGCCACGCATGCATGTCCCCCTTTGACGCTGCACGTGAGATGACGCCACAAAAAATGGTGAACAAATGATGAATGTGGAAGTGTGAAGGGCCAATGTTGACTTCACATTTTCACCCAAGTTTCAGAAAAATCTAATGAATGGGGCAAAAGTTATGGGGTAAAAAGTGCCATTTTTTGCAATTTTGGGGCATACCCCTTTTGAACTCCTGAGAACATCGAAATCCTAGTGAAAATGGACAAACGATGCAGTTTCATGCCTTAAGAAATGTATATTTGAATTCAGCACCATGGAAAACCACTATATAGACATAAATATCAAGTTTTTGAGTAATACGAAAAAAGAGCTCCAAAAAGGCATGTTTTTTTTAGCTCTAAAAGTCCCAGAGGGATGCGAACCAGAATTTTGTCAGGGTCACCTATACTGAATTAATATTAAGAACAATGGCCTCCACATTTTGGCCAAGTTTCAGGAAAATCTAATGGATGGATCAAACGCTATGGGGCAAAAAGTGTCATTTTTAGCCATTTTGGGGCATTTTATACCTCTTTGAGCCCTTGGGGATGCAACGGGAATTTTCTATTTAACGAAATACAATTTGTGGGAAAATTTCAGGAAAAACTAATGGACAATTCTCTGGCAATAGTCTGGACTAACAGATGCACGAATGCCACTGAAAAAATAGGTCCCTCTCCGATAAATCAGGGGACCAATACTGAAAACAATAAAATCCAAGATGAAAACTCTAATCAGAACGAAGGTTGAGCACATCAAAAATATTTAAAAAATCCAGATTTCAGATTCAAAAAATAAAAAATAAAAATTAAAAATAAAATACATTTTTTAGAAATTCAAAAGAAATTAAAAACAAAAAAAAAAAACACTAGAATTATAGGTAGTAAAGTTATATATGAAGATATATAACACTAAAAACGACAAAACGAGCGACATAAGCGCCTTTTTTTTAAGATTTTTTTTGCACTTCTACACTATTGGGGCGAGATTTTGTAGTCGATAAATGTTTTCAGATAAAAACAATTTCAACTGATTTTTTTTGTCAATTCTAATAAGTTACAATGGTAGCTCCCACATTATGCCTGCTTATTACCCCAATATTACTGAATTATTAAAAAAGAACTTTAATCGTGTAAGCAGGTGAAAAATTACCGCCATTTTTGTTTAAATCGAAACGGAAAAATGACATCCCTTTTAAACTCTCCTGTGTTTTACGATCGTTTGCTTCAAATTCTATTTTCTATAATAAATAATTTTCTACCTCATCGCTTTTCGTAATTTTTGGATGGAATCATCTGAAAAATGAGGAATTTCTGAAATTTTGTTCTGATAGTGTAGAAGCGCCGATTTTTTTTAATCGTTGCTTTGATGGCCTGTAAAAATGATGTAATAATGTACCGTATTGTTTGGTCATTAAATTATTAAACTAACTTGATTACATTAATATTTCAATAGCAACCATCTTTTAAAGCTGAAAAGTTCAAGATAATCATTTTGAAAGGAGTCAGTAAGTGATTGAAAAAATTAAAATGAAAGTAATTTCTTTTAATGAGAGAGTGGTTGTTGGTTGTATATTAGTTCAAAATGAAAAAATCTTGTTAAATAACTTTTGAATTTTTAAAAAGATTTTCTAGTCTAGTCTAGATCGAAAAAAATGGTATCTACTGACTTTTCGTGTCAATTTCAACTTAAAGCAATAATATGTACATAATTAGCATGTCAGATGTACGTAAATATAACCGCATTGTTAAAAAAAACAAAAAAAACACACGAGTTTTCAATCTTTATCGCAAAAAAACCTTGCCATATATACTTGGGAACACGTGATATAATAACAAGGGAAGTAATTCACTGCTAAAGAGAAGGAGGAAAGAATTGGAAGAGGAGAAGGCGGCGGAAGAAGGGGGAAGAAGAGAAACGAAAAAGAAAGAAGGAAAGAGACAGGAGGGATATCGAACAAAAAGAGGGGGGAGAGTGGAGGATGAGGAATTGGAAGAATGAAAGGAGGATGAGGATGAGGATGATGAGGAACAACGACAATGGGGAATGAGGAAGAGGAGGAACGAAAAGAAAGAGGAGGAACGAAAAGAAAGAGGAGGAACGAAAAGGAAGAGGAGGAACGAAAAGGAAGAGGAGGAACGAAGAGGAAGAGGAGGAACGAAGAGGAAGAGGAGGAACGAAGAGGAGGAACGAAGAGGAGGAACGAAAAGGAAGAGGAGGAAGGAAAAGGAAGAGGAGGAAGGAAAAGGAAGAGGAGGAAGGAAAAGGAAGAGGAGGAAGGAAAAGGAAGAGGAGGAAGGAAAAGGAAGAGGAGGAACGAAGAGGAAGGAGGAGGAGGAAGGGAGAGGAGGAGGAGGAAGGGAGAGGAGGAGGAGGAAGGGAGAGGAGGAGGAGGAGGAAGGGAGAGGAGGAGGAAGGGAGAGGAGGAGGAAGGGAGAGGAGGAGGAGGAAGGGAGAGGAGGAAGGGAGAGGAGGAGGAAGGGAGAGGAGGAAGAGAGAGGAGGAGGAAGAGAGAGGAGAAGGAAGAGAGAGGAGAAGGAAGAGAGAGGAGAAGTAAGGGGAAGGAGGAGGAGTAAGGGGGAGGAGGAGGAGTAAGGGGAAGGAGGAGGAGGAGGAGGAGTAAGGGGAAGGAGGAGGAGGAGGAGGAGGAGTAAGGGGAAGGAGGAGGAGTAAGGGGAAGGAGGAGGAGGAACGAAAAGGGGAAGGAGGAGGAGGAACGAAAAGGAGGAGGAACGAAAAGGCGGAGGAGGAGGAGGAACGAAAAGGCGGCGGAGGAGGAGGAACGAAAAGGCGGCGGAGGAGGAGGAACGAAAAGGCGGAGGAGGAGGAGGAACGAAAAGGCGGAGGAGGAGGAGGAACGAAAAGGCGGAGGAGGAGGAGGAACGAAAAGGCGGAGGAGGAACGAAAAGGCGGAGGAGGAGGAGGAACGAAAAGGCGGAGGAGGAGGAGGAACGAAAAGGCGGAGGAGGAGGAGGAGGAACGAAAAGGCGGCGGAGGAGGAGGAGGAGGAACGAAAAGGGGGGGAGGAGGAGGAACGAAAAGGGGGGGAGGAGGAGGAACGAAAAGGGGGGAGGAGGAGGTACGAAAAGGGGGGAGGAGGAGGAACGAAAAGGGGGGGAGGAGGAGGGACGAAAAGGGAGAGGAGGAACGAAAAGGGAGAGGAGGAACGAAAAGGGAGAGGAGGAGGAACGAAAAGGGAGAGGAGGAGGAACGAAAAGGGAGAGGAGGAGGAACGAAAAGGGAGAGGAGGAGGAACGAAAAGGGAGAGGAGGAGGAACGAAAAGGGAGAGGAGGAGGAACGAAAAGGGAGAGGAGGAGGAACGAAAAGGGAGAGGAGGAGGAACGAAAAGGGAGAGGAGGAGGAACGAAAAGGGAGAGGAGGAGGAGGAGGAACGAAAAGGGAGAGGAGGAGGAGGAACGAAAAGGGAGAGGAGGAGGAGGAGGAACGAAAAGGGAGAGGAGGAGGAGGAGGAACGAAAAGGGAGAGGAGGAGGAGGAGGAACGAAAAGGGAGAGGAGGAGGAGGAGGAACGAAAAGGGAGAGGAGGAGGAGGAACGAAAAGGGAGAGGAGGAGGAGGAACGAAAAGGGAGAGGAGGAGGAGGAACGAAAAGCGAGAGGAGGAGGAGGAACGAAAAGCGAGAGGAGGAGGAGGAACGAAAAGCGAGAGGAGGAGGAGGAACGAAAAGCGAGAGGAGGAGGAGGAACGAAAAGCGAGAGGAGGAGGAGGAGGAACGAAAAGCGAGAGGAGGAGGAGGAGGAACGAAAAGCGAGAGGAGGAGGAGGAGGAACGAAAAGCGAGAGGAGGAGGAGGAACGAAAAGCGAGAGGAGGAGGAGGAACGAAAAGCGAGAGGAGGAGGAGGAACGAAAAGCGAGAGGAGGAGGAGGAGGAACGAAAAGCGAGAGGAGGAGGAGGAACGAAAAGCGAGAGGAGGAGTAGGAACGGATGATGGGGGAGACAAAGAAAAAAAAGGAGGGTCACCAAATAAAGTCAACTAAACGAAAAGCTTTTGAAGAATGGAAAATCTAAGGTTGGAAGTTGGGCGGATACCCCCCACCCCTTAGCAATCGCGCGACTGCTGCACAAAACGGCAAAAATAGTTGGAATGACTGCGCCGAGAAAACGCCGAGATGGTGAAGATGGAAGATGAGAAAGAGTGAGGGGGATCTCAGTAATTCTTCGTTTTTGCAAGGGGTGGGGGGGGTCGGTAAAGATGATCGTGTGAGCAGAAGAAAGAGAAACAACTGCGCCACATTCACGCAATTCTCGGTGAGATCGCGCGCGCACGCTCAAACCCATCTGGAATGTCATCCTTCAGACGCATTCAAAATAAGTAGACATGCACTTTGCATAGCATTCACAATCATTTTGATGTTTTGTTAAAAAAAAAAAAAAAAAAGATTTACTTTGTGACCCTCCGGAATTTGAAAGGAATTTGAAAACCTTTAAAGTGTCGAACAGAAAGTCATTTAAACTGACATTAAAATTCTTAGCATTTAATTATAAGGTAAAAGTTTTGAAAGCTTTTTACACCAAATAATTTTAGAAAAAAAAAAAAAAATTGGTACTATTGCAGAATAGAGAATGGGGTTATCGTCGGCATATTCCATTTTATTTTTTATTTTTTTACTAAAAACGATAAAAGCCAATGTTTAAAACGTTAGTAAATAGTTTTAAAAAAATTTTTTTAATAACAATTAAAAACAATCAAAAGGTACATTTTGAAAAAAAATGGTAATTATACAATTTACGAACCGTCTTGAAATCATAACATTACTAGCAGGCCACCCGACATTGCCCGATCGTAAAATCACTTAAATATGATATTTTGATTAATGCAGATTTCGTATTTATCCTTATACTAGCGGGGGGGGGGGTACCAGGCGTTGCCCGGGTGTTTTTAGGTGTGGGTAGGGGGGGGGGGTAAAAAAGACGATGTTAAAAAATCGGAAAAACCAAAACGGAAAAAAATGGCATAAATACCCCTGTCGGATCGAAGCTGCAATCTTAAGATAACAACGCTGTGTGTAGGGGGGGGGGAGGTAAACTAAATAATAAGTAATAAAAAAAAAAATTGCCCGGGTGTTTAAAGGTGTAAAAGAAAAAAAAAAATAGTTTTGGTCGGGAGGCGGAATTGAACTCGGAAGCCTTGACGCGGAGGTGGAATCAAGAGCCAACCACTTAACTGTCTCGACCACGAGTGAGAGTAATTGATTAGCGTGTTAAGTTAAGTTAAGTTTAATAAAGCGAGTGAAAGAGGTTTGATTAACAGGAAGACGCTAAATAAATTCATCGCGGGATTGTTACGATGACGTGGCAATATTTTTAGTTTTCGCTTCCCACAGATGACGGTGGGGAGGGGGAGCAGCTCCCCATTTAAAAGGGGATTGTCCAAATCGAATAGCAATTGTCTGATATAAGGAGAAACTACACATTGATCAAAAGCTGATTGCTTTCTGGACGTTCCGGCGCGATACCGAGAACACGCAACGATCAAATTTACTTTCACTTTATTTATACTAAAACGCAGAACAAACAGGTGACACGGCGAAATAGCGCGAATCTCATAAAAGTCGACGTAAATAAATCTAGAGGCGACGCACGTTCCCAAATCGTAGATATTATTATCTAGGGGGTATATAAACAGTTGTAAGCAATAGTAACCCCCCTCCCGGTACCGTCGGCGAAAAAAGCCTTTTCGAGACATACAAAAATGCGCGTGCCGCATTTGCCTTTTATATATATAGACTAGCGTGGGTACCCGGCATGGCCCGGGTGTTTGGAGGTGTGTGGATTTGAGTAAATCAAAACTGTTTAAAATAAAAAAAAAAGTTTTGGTAGGTAAGTATGAGGAAAAGTTGGAAATTAAAGTGTGAAAAAAAAACGTGCGACGTTAACCACTGGGCTACCGCGAAATACTAACGGAAACACATTTGAATTTATTTAATTATTTAGAATTGGCAGGTGCACATTTTAATGACTTAATGAGGTCAACTTTGACTGCAGGGTAGCATTTTATTTACTACAGGAACACTTTTTTTATTTTTATTTTCCCAACATGTTGGGGAGGGGGGACTACCTCCCCATAACAAGGGGATTGTCCAATTTGAATAGCAATTGTCTCACATAAGGAAAATATTTCCACATTGATCAAAGCTGATTGCTTTCGGACATTTCCGGCGATCACAACCGAAAAAATACCGCCAGAATTAGTGTCGCTTTTATTATACAAAAAAGCCTAATCCACATGCGGCGAGCGAAAAATGTTGAATATTTATCTTTCCAAAGTCGAGCAAATTAAATAGACAGGTGACTCCTCCATTGTTAACTCGTAGATATTATGATTTATATGTGATATAAAAAGTTTTAAGTCGTGAGCCAACCGACCGCTTCTCGGAAAAAAGCCTTTTACAGACATACACAAAAAGCGAACATACATACATACATACACATATTTTTGCTTTTATATTTATAGGCTAGCGGGGGTACCCGGCATTGCCCGGGTGTTTAGAGGTGTGTGTGTGTTCGGGGGGAACAAACAAAAGAATAAGCGAAGTAAGAACCCTGTTAAAAATTCTTTAAAAAAATCGTTGCCCGGGTGTTTGTGTTGGGAAGAGGGTGGGCTTTAAAAAAAAAAAAAAAAAAAAAAAACAATTTTGGTAAGTAGTTAGGATCGAACCCGAAGCCTTGAGGCGAAGGTGGAAAAGAAAATGTGCAAAAACCCTGACACGTTACCTGTTCGGCCAACAAAGAGCAACTGAAATTTATTTATTTAAGTATTAAAAACAGAATTGACACGTGTCCGCAATAAAAGTAAATTCTGCTACTTCTATTTGACCTCATTAATGAGGTCAAATAGAAGTAGCGGAGTTAACTTTTACTGCGGGGCAACTTTTGGGTTTGTTTACCCAACTTTAACTGGTTGTTTCCCCAAGATGTTGGGGGGTGGGCAGCTCTCCATAAAAGGGGATTATCCAGATTGAATAGCAATTGTCTGATATAAGGAGCTTGGCCCCACATTTATCAAAGCTGTTTGCTACTGGACGTTCCCCCGGTGCGATTGTCGGGAACAATTCTTCGCTTTGAATTAGTTTCGCTTTTATACAAAAAAGCTGAATGAACACAAAACAGGCTGAAATAGCAATAATTTTGTAAAAATTAACGTAAATAAATCTAGACGCGACCCACGTTCCCAAATTATTATCTCGGGGGTATATAAACACTTCTAAGCGATAGTACCCCCCAAAAAAGCATGTGGACCTGATCTCATTCTGCCTGTGCTATCAAAGAAATGCTCTGCTGAGCTTGCTCCAGTTCTTTCTAAACTCTTTAACGAATGCCTTAATGAATCTTACTTTCCTGACTGCTGGAAAACTGTTTCTGTGGTACCGGTTTACAAGAATTCTGGTGGAAGAACCGACCCATTAAATTATCGCCCCATTAGCCTCCTCCCTCTTTTTGCCAAAATATTTGAGTCCATAATTAATCAAGCCCTAGTCCACCACCTTAAAGTTGCTAAACTTCTGTCCGACAAACAATATGGATTTAGACAATCTCTGAACGTATATACAATGGACTGGATAAAGCAGAGGAAGGATAGGGCAGTAGCTCTAGATATATCTAAGGCTTTTGACAGGGTATGGCACAAGGATCTTTTCAGGAAATTACCGGACGAATACTTAACATAATTAAATCCTTCTTAAATAAGAGAAGATCCAGGTTGTCCTCTACCTGTTTTACAAGTAATGGTAGGTGCTCCGACGAACTACAAGTCCTTATACCACCCAGATGTAAATACACTCAACAAGCAGCAAAGTCCCACCCCTACACAGTAGAGATCCCTAGATGTGAGAAAGTCTTCTACTCTAATAGTTTCTTCCCCAGGACTGGTAGACATTGAAATTCCCTCCTGGGTTATTACTTCTAGCATGCAGAAATTCAAGTGTAATGTAAACAGACATCTTGCTGCTCAACTCCCTACATAGTATCCTTGCAGCTTATGTCTCAGATAGTAACCCACTACATCAAAGTGGCACTGAGCCTTGTTTGGGGTGAAAAGGCAATAAAAAAAATTTTAAAAACTGTTAGAATTTGGAATTCCCTCCATTTCTTGTTTCCCTGACTATATTAACATGCAGAAATTTAAATGTAATGTGAATAAACATCTCGTTTTTCAACTCTATTTAGAATTTCTAAAGAGACATGGCCCCAACTAGCAGCCTCTTACGTCCAAGTGGCAATATGCCTTGTGTGTGTGTGTGTATATATATATATATATATATATATATGTATATATATATATATATATATATATATATATATATATAACTTAAGAGCAAATAGTTTATAAAACATGTTAAAAAAACACTTTGAAAAAGAGTTAAAAACATACTTAATTTGCAAAGGAAACATCAAGTCCAACATAAACAAATTCCTGATGAACCGCCCCCTTAAGTAATGACACTTTATCAAATCTCCATTACTAACGATTACTACGATATTTTCCCATTGATTACTGTACACGCATTAACGCTTATCCCCAAGTGGCTTCTGGGTCTTGATAAGTGGTGACTTCCATGTGTAAAAAAAAAAAAAAAAAAAAAAAAAAAAGTCAGTTCATTTTTGACTATTTCTGATGATAGCTTTAAAAGTTTTTCTTATGCGTATGGGCTTAGATTACGAATAATGCTCCACGGCTAAATGTTTTGGTTTCGAGTCCAACTGATGGCACGAAAGTCATTTTTTTTTTTTTTTTTTTTTTTTACTTATGAAATCACTCCTATATATTGGGTACAATATAATAATCAATAAAGAACTGGCTCTATAGTAATAAATACAAAATTTGCATAAATTAAAATATATTTAAGCATATTTTATAACCGGGCAACACTGGGGGGGGGTGCTAGTCTACTTTTATAAGATACATCCTAGGATGTAGTTATGATTGGTTACTGTTTCAAATTTCTATGATGTCACAGAATTAAAATTAACCAATGAGAGGCACGTCTCTTCCTACACAAGTGTTCAAGTTCAACGTTAACAAATTCCTAATGAACCGCCCCCTTAAGTAAACACTTCATCAAATCTCCACACTAACGTAATGTACTTGCAATAACCCTTATCCCTGAGTGGCTTTCGGGCCTTGATAAGTGGTGACCACTGTGTAAAAAAAAAAGTGTTGGTGGTTGCAGTTGAAAGCCGAGGTCAAACGTGGTGGTCACTCACAAGCACATAATTACCCGTTTCGCTTTTGGCATTCATTATACATTTTAAGAACCAATTGCTGCTAAATGCTAGGCTACGATAAAGGAACGATTTCTAATAGTATGTAATTTTCTAAGTAGAAACATTTAAAATAATTGGGACGTCCATTCAAGCCGTTTAGAACGAGTGTCAATATGACGACAACATTACCGTGTGTCGATTGTCATTAGTTATGAGAGTTTTCTTTTCGCCACGCAGCTGATTTGGCTCAAGTGAAGATGACCGAAACATGGGACAAGATATTGCCATTACTAGCTGTATCTACCTGGCGTTGTCTGGGAGTTTTTTTGTTTTTGCTTTTTTTTTTTTTTACCCAATTTTTTTTTTGTCCCCCCCCCCCCCCGACAAAAGGAGGATGAACCTGTAAATTAACCCTTCTCTTTTTGTCCGTTCATCTGTCCACACTTTTCACAATAACTACACCTTGGTATTTTTTTTGAAATTTTGCACAAACATTAAACATGATACGAGTAAAAAAGTAACAGAACGGATTTTCCGGGAAAACTCCGGTTGTTCCCCTAGGGATGCCTTTCGGGGTTAAAATGGCTAAAGTTGACACTTTTATTAAAACATTGACACGTGCTCATACAAAAAAAAAAAAAAAAAAAAAAAAAAAATTGATGCCTTAGATTTTTATAAAACTTTCTGAAAAGTTGTAATTAACTGATTTCTATATAATTTTGTTTGTCTATACTTCGCAATAACTCTTGGGTGTACCCCAGGGGCTCTTTTACGGCTAATAAAAACACTCCATTTTTGGGACTATTTTACTATATTTGTCCAAAATTTTCTGTGTATGTTTATTTAGCGTCTATAATGTAGCTTCTTTTTTTTTTAAGCAAATATAAAAATAGAAGTTTTATTCCAACAGTTTTTATTTGAACTTTTTATAACAAAATTATAATTTTAATAATAAAGATATGTTTATTAACTGTTTTTTTTAATCAAACATCAGAAGTGTCGGTAATTTTTTTTTAATATAAAAAATAAAAACAGAACCGTTATAAAAAATATTTAGGAACTGTTTTTAAATATATTTATGAACTGTTTTTTGTTTGATAAAAAATAAAATTTATATATATATATATATATATATATATATATATATATAAACAGTTCATAAATATTTTTTATAACATTTCTATTTCTTTGTTTGATGTAAAAAACAAAACAAAAAAGTTTATAAATAATATAGATGTAAAAAAAAGAAAATGTTACATTGTTGGTCATCCATACCTTAAAATTTGTCTGACGTTACTTCTGCCGAATTGTTTTGTAAACAAAGTGCCAGTCTTAAGGAAAGCCAAATATTTATTTTTTACTAAGATTTTGTTTTAATCTTTGTAAAATCAGTGAATGTTAAACGTTTAAATTACTACTAAATGCTATACACAACATAATTATTGTGTCTAAGGTAGAACAGTTTCTAATAGTATGTAATTTTGTAAGTAGCAACATTAAAAATAATAGATGCATCGATTCAAGCCATTAAGAATCAGTGTCAATTCTAGCAACGTCTTTTTTTTTTATTGTTATTGGTTGTAAGAGTTTTTTTTTGGGGGGGGGGCATGACTTGAACTTCACTGACAGGGTTGCAGTATTAGGCGAGACATAAGACCCTAAGGATGGGGGTGGGGGACTGATTTTTCAATCACACTTTCTGGCCCTTGTGTCATGTTTTCCATAAAATAAATACCCACTTAAAAATGGTTTTTACATGAAAGGGAGAAATTCTATGGTTTGAAGAGTTGTACAATTATAGTTTGGGTTAAACTGACGGCTTCTTACGGAGATGTTCAGCAATGGCTGACCCGGATGTGTTGAGTTACACGGTATACTTTATTGAAAACAATTATTGGGAATTTTCAAAGGAATGCACTCCACACCTACTTTTGATAAATAAACAACCGAGCTATGCCGACACGACATGAAGGAAGGATGTCCTTTCAGAATACAAGTTTCAAAATGACAATAAATAAAAGCATTGTAAGGAAACAGACGTTGATAGTCTTTCTCTATTCTAGCAACGTCTTTTCTGTGAGAAAGTTGGATTGAAACAGATCAGCAATCCTAGTAACTCGTTTATATTTAATTAGCAGGCCGCTGCCCAGCGTTGCCCGGTCGTAAAATACATATAAATATTATATTTTAACTAATGCAGAAACTGAGAGGCGTACATGCGAGTGAAAATAAAATTTTACTCAAACTGAGATTGAAACCTAAACCTAAAGACAATGAATCAAGTACGATAACCATTAGGCCAGATTGACATGCTCTTTAAAAAACTTTTTCAAACCTACTTATTCTTAATATAAAGAATCTGTCACATGAACTATTTCATACATGTGCATTCGTGAAACTTGACAGATAAAAATCCGATGACCACCGCCGCATACCAATTTTTCCATTTTGATCCCCTTTAGAAGTCCTTTTTTCTGGGTGAAAATTGATTAAAAAGTTTTCCACGTGCCTGAATACCCTATATACCAAATTTCAGGTCTGTAGATCAAAAATTCAATAAGTATACAGGTTGACAGTTGTCCTCACACACACACACACACACATATATATATATATATATATATATATATATATATATATATATATATATATTAGTGTTGGGACAATTAATCGGAATTGGAATCGGAAAATCTGAGGGTATCGGAATCAGTATCAGAAAAATTTGTACCAATTTTCCAATACCAAAACGATTCTTTTGTCTTTTTTTTTTTTAAATTTTGTTTAAAGCAAAATCTTCAATTGCTGGTAATAATGATAAAATAATAAATATTTATTGATTTTTTACCACTAGTGAAGCTAAAATCGATGAAGTGTCCCCCACAAGTATATTTTTACGTTTAGGAAAATATTTGCACATTAAACATGTGCGTTTTTATGGTAATCAGAGAAAAAATACGATATAGTAATATATTTAGAGATTTATCGGTATCGGAAATTTAGTATCGGAATCGGTATCGGAAATTTAGTACGGAATCAGTAATTGTATCTGAAATGGGAAAAATATTGGAATCGTACCATCACTAACCTATAAATATAAAAGCGAAAATGTATGTATGTATGTGTGTTCGCTTTTTCTGTGTCTACAAAAGGCTTCTTTCAGAGAAGCGAAGCGGTCGGTCGGTCGGTTCACAACTTTTTAAAACTTTATATCACATATAAATCGTAATATCTCACAGTTAACAACGAAGCTCGCCTGTCTATTTAATTTGCTCGATTTCGGGAAGATAAATATTCAACATTTGTCGCTCGCCGCATGTGGGTTAGTCTTTTTCCTATAACATCTTGAGGGAAAAAAAAGCGTTCAGCAGTAAGTGAAATCCCGCAGTCAAACTTGACCTCATTAACTCATTAAAACGAGCACCTGCTAAATCCAAGTAATTAAATAAATTCAAACGTGTTTCCGTAAGCATGTCGCGGTGGAGCAATGAAAATCCTTAGTGCGTCTGAAATACTAAAAATGCTTCCTTGTTTGATTTTCATGATTTTTAAAAAAATAAAATAAAAAAAAATTTTTTAATTCTATTTTTTGCATACAGAAATGTTTATAATGCACATACCCGTCACGGAATAAAAAAAAAAATTCATATACTAAAAATTACGTAAATTGTCACGGTTTTTTTTTTTTTTTTTCTGTTTAAGAAAATCAAAATTAACGAATTTTAGCGATTAAAAAGTTTTATTTTTAATACAAACAAAATCACGGTAGTCTGAGTTATCGCCCTTGAATTTTAACACATTCTAAAGCAGGGGTTCTCAACCGGGATCCACATGGACCTTAGGAGGGGGGGGGCATCGAATATGTCTGGGGGTCCACAACGATATTTTGGTGGTCCACGAAGAAAACCAACTCAGAATAGTTTTTATTAAAAATTTAATTTCTACTGTCTGATCTCCATCGGCTTGACCATGGAAGAAACATTGTAATACAAGATATTGGTAAAGAATTATTATCACTAATTTATTATTATTATTATTGTTATTATTATTGTAGTAGTAGTAGTAGAATACTTCATTTGCATTGAATTAGTTTTCATTTAAAAATAAAGCTTAATTTTACAATATTTCTTTGATTATTAAAACCTCAAAATTTATATGAGTGAAAACTAGAAGATTGTCTTCTGACCAATAGTTATGAAGGGGTCCACCAAGATAAAAAGGGAAAAGGGGTCCATGAGTAAAAAAAGGTTGAGAATTACTGGTCTAAAGTATGATGGCTCGTCATAAAATTCGATTTTCTTAGTTAAAAAAAAAAAAAAAAAAAAAAAAAAACTTAAATAATTTACGTGATTTTTGGAATATGAGTACGTACATCAAAGATTTTTCTGTATTTCTTTTAAATATAAAAATTGGGTCGAATTCTAAATAGGCACCTTCTTTTCCTATGACAATTATTCGAATTTAAAACTTTTTTATTGTTTGAAACGAAAGCATTTGCATACAAAAATCTTGACAATGTACATACGGTGTCACGGAACAAAAAAAATGTCATATTCCAAAAATCACGTAAATTGATCAAGTTTTTTTTTTTTTTTTTTTTTTTGTAAGAAAATAAAAATTTACGAATTTTAGCGATTAAAACGTTTTATTTTAATACAAATAAAATCACGGTAGTCGGAGTGGATTTTTTTTTTATATCACATCTTTGTTCAGTGACAAAGATTTATATATGTTCACTGTTCTTTGGGAAAGAATTCCAATAAAGTGTTCGATTACAAAGAAAAATACTCTCCAATAGAAGAGCTTAATATTTATTTATTTAAAATTGTACAGAAGGTCAGAAAAACATTGGTACCGTCGGTTTCAAGCCTAACATAAAGGGGATCAGTTAATGGTAAATAATAAATAATGTTAGGCTCTCGTCAGCCATGTTTTTCTGTTTATATATATATATATATATATATATATATATATATATATATATATATATATATATATATGAAAAAGGATATTGTAAAACCTGAATCTTACTTGAAACTACAATTTAAAAATAGCGCGGTACAATAAGTGCATAAGCAAACTTTTCAAAAAGAAAAATATTTCAAAAATATTTAGTTTATGCTTGCAAAAAACTTAAATGTTTGAAAAAAAAAACAAAAACAAGCCACGTAAATGTTTGGAAAAATAAAACTTAAATATGTTTGCAAAAACAAAAAAAACAAAACGTAAATATGTTTGAGGAAAAAACCCCAAACTTAAATATGTTTGCAAAAAGAAAAAAAAAAAAACATGTTTAAAATTAAAATATAACAAAAACATTTATTTTTATTTCACGGGTGGCACATTTTGTGCTTCCGTAGCTGGGTGGACAGACAGTAACGCCACCTATAGTCAAACGGAGGAAACAGGCTCTGTCTTTCTTCACGATTACTATATATATATATATATATATATATATATATATATATATATATATATAAATTGGGTCGAATTCTAAATATGCACGCACGTTATTTGCCAACAACAATTATTCGAATTTAAAACACTTTTTCTCATTTTCTTGGTCATTTTTTCGTCAAGTCAATATTTTAGGGCAAGAAAATTTTCTGTTAAAATAAAGACACGTGCGTCGTCGATCATATATGCGATTATATTATTCTGTGCATAATGCAGACGTGCTTGTGTGGAGGTTGGGGGTGAGGCTGCTCTGCAAAACTGGGGGGGGGGGGGAGGGAGAAGAACAAAACCGATACGTTCTGAATGACAAAGAGGGTTCGGCAAAACATGTCGTCATCGTCAGTTAGTGTTTATTGAAACGAGATAGGCAGACACCCGAGAACTCTCCACAGATGCGCGGACGCGTACGTAGGTGCGCGCGCATGCGTGTATGTGAGTGCGCGCCGGTGTTTTCCAAGTCTGTGAGTTGCTGTTGTCATTGGCGGGTTCCTGACTTCACGGGCTTTGTTGTCAAGAAAGACGAGCAGACAAAGATGGCGGTGGAGGAGGCGAATAAGAATGTTGAAAAGTGAAAGGAATGTGATGGAAATATACCTCCACCTCTTTCCCTCTCTCTCGAACACACGCACGAAATTTAAAAAATGGAAGGCATAATTTTGCCATGCATGCATACACGGAGAGGAGATTGTCGCGACGACGACGACGACGACGTCGACAATCCTTTGTCGTCATCCTCCACAGTAGTGGTTCGTTCCATTGAGCATCCATTAAATTTTTAAATTTAGAAATCTTTTTTTGGAGAGAATTATTGGGTTTGATCAAAAATTGAATATCATATTTTTTATGAAAAACTGGACATTTTGAAATTTTGAACAACGTTTTTGCACTTATTGAACCATGCTGAAACAATAGCGTTATTTAGAAATCCGTTCTTAACATGGGGAGAGGGTGGAGTTTTGAAACTATTCTGTACTTTCACCTAACAATTAAAAAAAATATATCGTAAAACTTCAACTTGAAAATACTATTTAAAAATAGCGTGCATAAGCAAGTTTTAGATGATATATATTATGATTGTTTTGTGGGCTACATAATTTATACATTGCAATCATGAAGGGAAGACCTAAACAATTTATGATTAAAAGTAAAATGTGCAAAACACGCCCCTCCCCTTTTTACTTTTTTAACGTGTTTTGCGTATTTCACTTTAGATCATGAATTGTGGAGGTCTTCCCTTCATGATTGCAATACATATTTTAAATTTTTTTAGAGGGAATTAGACCCGGAGTAGAGTTTATTTTAATGTACTAGTAAATGAATTAATACTATTAAAAGAAAACAGTGCTCATTGTACTGTAGATATACAAGCTCAATAGGTATAGATATTCTAGAGCTATTTTAATATTAAAGTAAAACGATTCATAATTTTGAATTAAAAATCAATTTCAAAAAGGAATACTGTTGCCATATCTGGGCAGGAGCTGCTAAAAACAGCCTATCCTGCCTTGACAGAGTACAAAATAGACTTCGTGGCTTAGTGGGGGATGCCCTTTTCTCTACCCTGCAACCTCTCTCCCACAGAAGAGACGTTGCGAGCCTATCCTTGTTTTATCGTTATTTCCATGGCAGGTGCTCGTCTGAACTCTAATATCTGGTCTCCCCTCGCCAATCTTTCACGAAAAACACCCGTCTAGCTGAATCTACTGTGAAAAATTTCCCCCACTCTATATCTGTGCCTAAATCAAAACGCGGATTCCATGAACAAAGCTTCTTTCTTAGAACTGCACGCCTGTGGAACTCTGTTCCGTCTGCCTGCTTCCCACCGGACTACAACTTGGAGTCTTCAAGTCCAACGTTAACAAATTCCTAATGAACCGCCCCCTTAAGTAAACACTTCATCAAATCTCCACACTAACGTAATGTACTTGCAATAACCCTTATCCCTGAGTGGCTTCCGGGCCTTAATAAGTGGTGATCACTGTAAAAAAAGTCTCCTCATCAGCAAAAATAGAGGGGGGAAGTTAAAGACACCAAAATAAAGCTAGCATTTTAGTCGTGTGTAAGGCAAATATTCCTGGCAACATTTAAAAATAAAATTAAAATAAAATAAAAACTAAGTTATTACTTTTATGTTGATAAATAAATAAAGTAAAATAGAAAATTATGAATGAGGTTAAAAGAAAAAATTATTTTTTATAAAAAATATATATATTGAAACTGATTTTAATTCAACATTATGAATCGTTTTAATATATATATATATATATATATATATATATATATATAAAGGTACGAGCAAAATAAATGCAGGTGCTCAAAATGTATAAACAGTTTGACCCCTCCCTTTACTTTACAAAAAAAAATCACCAAAAAATCAGGAAATTAACCAATTTTAATGAAAATTTCAGTATTTATCAAATAATTATCATAGAATATAATGAACCCATTATTTTTATTGAAATCTTAGTATAAATTTATTATTTTGTTTAAACAAAAAATACCTTAAACTAAAGTTATGGTTTTCAGTAGAAAAAAAAGAATGAATTTATTTTTGCTTTTTTTTTTAAATAAAGCATCATAAATTATAACAATTAAAAAGAATTATTTAATTTTTACTGGAACATTACGAAAAAAGCCCCTAATGTCTGTATTAATGAATTTGATGTAACTCTAAAAAAAATTAATTTCTCAAACTACCGATATTATCATTGAATTAAGCATTGTTTATTTAATATTTTCACACAAAACAATTATAATCGCAAAAAATAGGTCTACTTTTGTGGAGGGAGGGAAGGGGGAATTATAGGTTTCGCATAATTTTTATATGTACGATTCTAATATTTTCCTTGCTTGAACGAATGTGGAATTTTCGGCATAACAAAATTTTTATATAATCTTGAAAAGTAAACTTTTTTTTAATTTAAAATCGGGAACATAGAAAAATAATTAAATTAAAAAATGGTAAAATTTAGACAAACGTTCATGATAGGATTGTACACATACATCTGGAAGAAAAGAAAAACAGCATCCCCTACCTCCTTTTAACTATCTGGCATCATTTTCAGACAGCCTTTCAACTGTCTGAGATTTTGGGCTTCGGAATAAGCCATGTGACGAGGACTTTGTTTTCTTTCAGTTGAATGAAGTGAAAATCTCTCGCTTTTCGGGGGTAATTAAGTTATTCTTTGTACAAACAAGGCGTTTTTATGTAATTCAATATCTTAGGACTTTAATAATCATCTTTTTTTTTTTTTTTTTTATTACATTTTCACCCCATACAAGGCAAATTGCCACTTTGGTGTAGGGGGCTACTAACAGGGGCAACAACTACTGGGGTACTATGTAGGGATTTGGGCAGCAAAATGTTGGTTCACGTTGCACTTGAACTTCTGCACGTCAGTACAGTTGGGGAAGCAGGGACCTGGAATGGAATTCCAAAGTCTAGCGGTTCTGGGAAAGAAACTACTGAAGTAGAAAGATCTTTTACATCTAGAGATCTCTACAGTGTGGGGGTGGGATTTTGCAGCCTGTCGGGTTTGTCGAGGGTGTTCACGTGTGGGGGCACAAGTGCTTGCAGTTCGTCAGAACATTCACCATTAAAATACTTGTAGAACAGGCAGAGGGATGCAACGTTTCGTCGATGGGACAGAGGCTGAAGCTTAGATGCCAGTTCAGATCCTATCAGATTTGCGACTCTCTTTTGAACCCTGTCAAGGAGTGAGAGACTAGTAGCCGATGCATCAGCCCAAATATGACAGCAATACTCCATACATGGGCGAATAGTTGCATTATAGAGGTACAGGATACTTTCGGGTGTTAGTAGTTTTCTAGCACGGTAGAGAGAACCCACCTTCCTTGCAGTAGCCCTGGCAATGCCCTCAATGTAATTGTTAAAGAAAGGTAAGAAATTTGAAATAGACCCAGAAAACTAATATTTCTTTCAAAGAATATTTACAATGAATTAACTTCAAAATTTAGCTGAATTAGTTAGCTCGCCATGCAAACATTTTTCATAACTTTTTTCTTTTTTTTTTTTTTTACGTGTACAAATATTTTTTTCATTTTGGAGATTAACTTTAGTCTTTAACCTTTCAAACACAATCAAAATGTAGTCGGAAACCTACAAAAAAATATGATAAATCGGCTTTCAAAACTATGTCCCCCCCCCCCTATCTTTATTCCACCATTTTTTCCCGTACCCAATTATCAGAATGCTGAAGTGAATAGGAACACAAATTAATGAATCGTGTGATATCGAGTCTTACAAAATATTTTTTTCGGGAATGGAGGGGGGGATATTATATAAGACAATCCCAGCCAAAAAGAGAACAGCTCAATATTCTTGATAGAGCAAATGGAATCTATAGTATTTTTGTTTAAATTTCATTCAGAAAAACAAATTTTCAGAGTAGAAATTTATTGTTTGAATAAAGAATACAATTCAGATTTTTTCCTTAACCCATGGATTTTCGATGTAGGCTCATCTCTTCAAAGGAAAAGTCATTAGAAAATATTAAATCTAATTCGCACTAATTTTGCTATTTAGCACATACAATGAAAATATATTTAAAAATTAATTGCATCTTTTTAGAGGGTATAGATAAAAAAAATAGATGAAAGTAGATATATATATATGAATAGAATTAAAATCTTACAATTTATGATTCACATTTACTGTTCATACAGAAGTTAATTATTTCCTTATATGGTCCTATAATTGGTTGCAGTAAAATGTTAATATAAATCCTTTTTAAATATTTTAGTACAACGGACAGTGGTAAGACAAAATAATGGAAACCCCTTGTGAATTTTGCAACAATTTTAAAGCACTTATAAAAAAAAAAAAAAAATCATCAAAATGTTGATTTCATTTTTTTTTTTATGATTATTGTTGACCTAAATTGATTGTCAGTTTAAGATATTGCATAAAATAAAAAATTAAAATGGTAAATTTATCAGATTTTGTAATTGTGTTATTTATTATATGAATTAAAAAAAAAAAACTTGTTTTTAAAATTTTAAATAAACTTTTATTTTAATAATTTCATAAACATATTTCTTATAAAATTTCAAATTAAATAAAAACTTTTATGCTACTAAAAGTGAAAATAAAGACTAATTGTGTTATTTTTATCTTTTTATAATTTCGTCCATTTTTATTGTATACTTTTTAATAAAAATATTGTATACTTTTTTTCTTTTTTTTTTACATGGGCGCCACCACTTATCAAGGCCGATAGGCCACTCAAGGATAAGGGTTAAAGAGTGTAGAGTAGTCAAAAGGACAATATAGTAATCGATAGTAATGGAAGTTCGGTAAATTTGTTAACTTAAGTGGAACGGCTCATCAGAAACTTGTTCACGTTGGACTTGAAGACAACCATATTATAGACAGCTGGAAAGCAGGAAAATGGAAGACAATTCCACAGGCGTGCAGTTCTAAGAAAGAAGCTTTGATCATGGAATCTATGTTTAGGTTTAGGCATAGATAAAGAGTGGGGAAAATTATTGATAATGTTTTCAGCTAGTCTAGTGTTTCTTGTGAAAGTTTGGCGAGGGGGACCATAGATTGAAGTTCAGTCGAACACTTTCCATGAAAAATAAATCGCTTCACAATAGAAATACTGAAGCACAATAAAAGTGAGGGAACTGATTTGCATTGCTAACATTTCCAGTAGCACTACGCTTGAAGTTAGGAAGTACGTTAGCTGACTATAACAAGACGCATAACCATGGTTATGGACTTGAATCTAACACCGACCAATTCCAAACACAACAAAGATGATCAGATGCATCCTTATCTGAAGAATAATAAAAATGAAGGAACTGATTTGCGTTGTCACCGCCTGCGGTAACGCTATGCTGGAAGTTAAGAAGTACGTTAGCTGACTATAACTAGGAAAGTTCTTTATAGTTGTAGAAGGATCTGCCACCTTGACGTACATACCCCCCGACAAACCCACTTAGCAACAAAATCACACCCGTTTACTATTGATGTCCGAAGATGCCAGAAAGCTTTCTACTGGCATCAATTGAAAATGGCTTTCGTCTTGGGGAGGCTCCATGTTTTGACAAACTTCTGGGTCTGACCTTTACTCCTGATCTGAAATGGAACATTTACATCAAATCTGTTGCCACCATTCGCCCATGCATGGAGTATTGTTGCCGCATCCGGGCAGGTGGATCCACCAATAGTCTTTCTCTCTTTAATAGAGTCCAAAAAAGTGTTTTCAATCTAATAAGTCCCACTTTGTCAGCTAAGCTCCAACCCCTGTCCCATCACCACAATGTTGCATCTCTGTGCCTGTTTTACAAGTACATTTTTTTTTTTAATTACATTTTCACCCCAAACAAGGCACATTGTCACTTTGGTGTAGGGGGCTACTATCAGGGGCAGCAACTGCTGGGGCACTATGTTGGGATTTGGGCAGCAAGATGTTGGTTCACGTTACACTTGAACTTCTGCATGTCAGTACAGTTAGGGAAGCAGGGACCTGGAATGGAATTCCAGAGTCTAGCGGTTCTGGGGAAGAAACTACTGGAGTAGAAAGATCTTTTACATCTAGGGATCTCTACTGTGTGGGGGTGGGATTTAGCTGCCTGTCGGGTTTGTCGAGGGTATCTACATCGTGTGGGCACAAGTGTCTGCAGTTCGTCAGAACATTCACCATTAAAATACTTATAGAACAGGCAGAGGGATGCAACGTTTCGTCGATGGGACAGAGGCTGAAGCTTAGATGCCAGTTCAGGGCCTATCAGATTGGCGACTCTCTTTTGAACCTTGTCTAGGAGCGAGAGACTAGCAGCAGATGCACCACCCCAAATATGACAACAATACTCCATACATGGGCGAATGGTGGCCTTATAGAGGTACAGGATACTTTCAGGTGTCAGTAGTTTTCTAGCACAGTAGAGAGAGCTTACCTTTTTCGCAGCGGCCCTGGCAATGTTTTTAATATAATTGTTCTAACTCATGTTTCCTGTGAACGTTAGGCCAAGCAGTTTGAAAGATGTACTCTCAGACAGGGAGTCACTGGCCATTGCTATTGGTGGCACAGATGGTTTCTTGTAAATGTGCTTTAATGGAATGTGCTCTGATGAACTCGTTGCACTTGTACCCGCTTGACGTACATACACCCAACAAACCTGCTTAGCAACAAAATCACACCCCTTCACTGTTGAGGTCCCTAAATGCCAGAAAGCTTTCTACTCTTAATAGTTTCTTTCCTTGGACAGCTAGACTTCGAAATTCCCTTCCTGCTACCTGCATCCTTGTTAATCTTTCCAAGGCATGGTCGCAGATAGTCGCTCCTTATGTCCAAGTGATGGTATCGGGATGAACAGGAGTAAAAAGAAAGGAGCAGTTGTTGCCGTGCAACTTTTATAATGGAAAACCAGAAATTCACGCTTAGTTAAACTGTAAACATGCAATATGTGGCTGCATGTTTACAGTGTTGCATAGTTGCTATGCGGATGACAGACTAACGATTCTGGATGTGATGCAGACACAAAGAAGATCATTGGATGTATCCTCATCGGGTGCCGTGATCATGGTGAGGACCCACGTGATCACGTGCCGTGCCGTGTCGTGACAGCACGCCATGCCACACAGATAATATAAAAAGATAATGATCAGACCAATTAACGAAAAATAAACAACCCTGCCACCCCCACACCACCCCAACAACAAAGAAATGCTTGCCATTTCTTAAAAATTGCCATCATCAAATGGCAAATAAATACTGACATAATTATTGGGGCCAATTTAGGAATAGCCAAATTATTTTAATGAAGGTCTTTATTACTTCAAGAGTAGTTTTTTAACTACCATTAAAAAAAAACAAAAAACATTAATTTGCCACTCCCACCACATTTTCCATCTTGTTTCAAAATATGGAATAAAAAAAATTAAAAAAATGAAAACAGCACTAACCCTATGTGGGTCTAACCGGCTTCCTCCAAAGGACAAAGTTCCATGGGTGGATCAAATTCACAAGTGGTCCCTAGTCGAATGTATTAGGGGAGATGACATGAGCTTTTTGCAACTCTTTCAGAGAGGTGTCAACGTCCTCCTAGATACAGCACCTAGTATTCCCAAATTGTTGCTTAACTTCAATGATCTAACGAGAACCGGTATGTCAACATGATGATGCTGTATTGTTTCAACATCTAAACAAAAGAGCAAGTGTAGCGTGCATGTCCCCTGTGAGTGCACAGTGAACGAGGCAAAAAAAAAAAAATGACTAAGGTCAGCAAGGCCTTAACATATTTAAATTTGAGTTCAGCACCATGCAAAACTGCTAAATAGACATACCCAGAAAATTTTGGACAAATATGGTAAAATAGTCCCAAAAATGGAGTGTTTTTATTAGCCCTATAAGAGCCCCTGGGACAGACCCAAGAGTTATCGCAAAGTAAAGACAAACAAAATTATAATAGAAATCAGTTAATTACAACTTTTCAGAAAGTTTTATAAAAATCCAAAGCATCAATTTTTTTATAAGCACAAAGGTGTCAATTTTAGCCATTTTAACTTGAAAGGCACCCCTAGGGGATTAACCAGAGTTTTCCCGGAAAATCTGTTCTATTAGCTTTTTTTACTCATATCATGTTTAATGTTTGTGCAAAATTTCCAAAAATTCCAACGCGGTATTATTGAGAAAAGCGCGGACAGACAAACGGATGAACGGACAAGGATGAATTTACAGGTCCACCCTCCTTTTGTCGAGGGGGCCAAAAAGGAATTTGAAGGTTAAGATTATCTAAGCAAACATACATACACATATTTATATATAAAACTGACCTTGTCTGTGTGGAACGGTCTCTACCTAACTACTGTCACTTTTTGGTCTACAAACTTGAAACAAGGAACTTGGGTCTGTGGAACAAATTCAGTTTGGTTTTTAGCTGTTAAAAATAGTTGCTAAGGGTTTAATATATACTTTTAAGTTTTTATATGCATATGGATTTAGCTCAGATAGTAATAATGTTGTAGAGCTATATGTTTTGGTTTCAATTCCAGGTGATGGCAACCAACTCCTATTTTTTTTTTTAACTGTTGAAATCAATACTAAATACATCTGAAGTCACGACTAAATACATTTGAAATCAATACTATATATATTTGAAATCAATGCATAGAAAAATGCGAGCATAAAAAGTAATATGGTTAAGCTAAAACATGGAAAAGTAAAGTACTAGTTGTTTAAACTGGAAAAGATAAAGACAAGATATTCTAGTAAAAAATATAATAAATTTATAACTTAAAATATTGCAGCATTAAGAATTTTTTTTTAAACTTCAGTTTAACATTATATATAAATTCTTAATGCTGTAATATTTTAAGTTATAAATTTATTATATTTTTTACTAGAATATCTCGTCTTTTTTCTTTCCCAGTTTTAACGATTAGTCCTTTTACTTTTCTAAGTTTAATCTTAACCATATTTTTCATGCTCACATTTTTCTATGTAATGCATGATTTTTCCTGGCTTTGCTTTGAAATAATATTTTCTTTTTTGTGTTCAATATCATACGCATTATCAACAATCCACAAAATAAATTATTACCAACTTCTTAAATTGACTAAATAAAAAAAAAATCAAATATAAGATGTAATTAAGTAAATAAACAGAAAGAAGGGACAAATAAAAGAGAGAAACAGAATTAACGGGTGACGTCATAAGCTAAAGATACCCCGGCAAAGAGCATCACTTAACTCTGTATATAACCTAAATAAGATGGCATGCGAGCGACATTCCCACTATGATTTATGAAGGTGTCGACGACGAAAAAGTTGCTATGGTAACCAACAGTCAATCAGAAGAAACCGTCTCTCACATTCTTTACTAATTCTGAGGACTTTTGAACACCAGTAATTTTATTATAACTTTTGTTCATTAAATGAACGAAAATTGAAAATTTTTTCATTTCAAACTATAGCTAAGGTGACATATGAACTGTAAAAATTGTTTGAAATTTGAATTGCAAAATGAGTGTGAGGTGAAGCTTTAAAGCAGTTCTAAAGGAGTAAAATTAGCAGTTAACCATATATTCAAACACTGATGCATTAACTTTTGAAATCACTAATGTATACCGAGAATTGATTCTGTAATATTAAATACAAAACTTGCATGAATTAAAATATCATATTTAAGCATATTTTACGACCAGGCAATGCCGGTCCACCTGCTTGGTTGTGTATGTGTGTTCCGTTTAATACGACAGACAATTTATACATCTGTTTTGATCCTTCTAATTTTCACACGTTTTCTGCTTTCAAGCGAAAACTGGCTGATGTAACTGACATTCGTATATCTTCTAAGTGTTTTTGGACCTGTCTAGATCCATCTTTAATACACACACACATTATATATATATATATATATATATATATATACACACACACACATAAATTAGGAATTTAAATTTTATGATTTGAAAAAGTTAAATTTCAAATATAGAATTTTTATTTTATGCAAAACAAAACTCATGGCTTCCTAAATTCCTAAATTATGATTCATTTGCTCTATCTGGTATATTGAGCAATTTAGTATGTTTTTCGCTATCATTCAAATTGTTTTCTGCTATCATTCAAATTGTTTTCGCTATCATTCAAATTGTTTTTCGCTATCATTCAAATTGTTTTTCGCTATCATTCAAACTGGTTTTCGCTATCATTCAAACTGGTTTTCGCTATCATTCAAACTGGTTTTCACTATCATTCAAACTGGTTTTCACTATCATTCAAATTGTTTTCACTATCATCCAATTTTTGCTCTGAACGGATCATAGAGGCAACTATGCGTTAGGATCTAAATTAATCTCCCGTTTTGTAGAGAAAGCAGAATCCCGGTGTGTATACAATTCTGTAAACGTGGTTTTACGATAAATTAATGTAAGGTAACACGATGGAATTTTTTATACCAGTATATCAAGGAGAGCTCAAGTAGCATTACGCTCTCCTTCGTAAGTATACTTTAACGCAGAGTAAATGTTAGGAATAAAAGTTACCTCTGTTTCATCATTAAAGAGGCAAAATGTGTCTACACATAGAACGCACCCGTCATATCCAAGTACCTACTGTTGATTTTATATGCTTAACTTTCTGCTTGTGGACTGATAATGGCTTGAATTTTATTTGTTTTGATGTGCAGCCTTTATATGTAGTTCTTTCTTTTGTTATTGTGTGTTCTCAAATGGAATTTTTGGGAATTGAGAACAGGAGCAAAAGTGTAAGGCTCTGGCGCTGCTGTCAGATAAGTGCAGGATTAGCTTCCTTGATAAAGTTGTATTAGTAAAACCTACATGTTTTTTCTTCATTGTCAGAGAGTCTCACAAAAGGACATTTAAATTCATACACAAGGTTTGTCCTATCTGCAAACTTCATCATCAAGTAGGACAAATTGTTATTAATAATGAGGTTTAAGGGGTTTTTTTTAATTCAATTTTCACCTCAAACAAGGCACAGTGCCACTTTGAAGTAGGGGGCTACTATCAGGGATATAATTTGCAGGGGCGTTATAAAGGGAGATGAGTAGCAAGATGTTTGTTCACATTACACTTGAAGGTCTTATATCTATCTATATAAAAGCCAAGTACATCCAAGGATGGAGTACTGCTGCCACATCTGGGCAAGAGCTACTAAAAACAGCCTACCCTGCCTTGACAGAGTACTTTGTGGTTTAGTGGGGGATGCCCTTTTCTCTTCCCTGCAACCTCTCTCCCACAGGAGAGACGTTGCAAGGCTGTCGTCGTTTTATCGTTATTTCCATGGCAAGTGCTCGTCCAAGCTCCAATCTCTGGTCCCCCCTCGCCAATCTTTCACAAAAAACATCTGTCTAGCTGAAACTACTGTCAGTAATTTTCCCCACTCTTTATCTGTGCCTAAATCAAAACGTAAATTCCATGAACAAAGCTTCTTTCTTAGAAGTGCACGCCTGTGGAACTTGCTTCCATTTGCCTGTTTCCCACCTGACTACAACTTGGAGGTCTTCAAGTCCAACATAAACAAATTCCTGATAAACCGCCCTCTTAAGTAAGACACTTTATCAAATCTCCAATACTAAGGATTACTACGACACTATCCCATTGATTAATGTATACGCAATAACCCTTGTCCCCAAGTGGCTTCCGGGCCTTGATAAGTGGTGACCTTCATGTAAAAAAAAGAAGATATTGAGCACTTTCTATATGGATGGAATGGACCATATGTCAATTCCATTATAGACAACGTAGATACCCCCACCCCTATCTGAGTATATGAAGCGGTGGATTTGTTAACTGTACTTTAACAATTTCAAAAACAAGATAAAGTAAAAATTTGATTTAATTGAAAATCCTACTTAAACGGATAAAAACACAAATATGTAATCGCCTTAAAAAAGAAGAAGTACCTGACTACCTCCCCACCAGATTTTTCTGACAGTTTTACTCTCTCTCCCAATCAGATAATCAGTTTTGTTTTTATTTTGGGTCAATGGGGAGTATGTTTTTACTGTTTTGTTTTTTGCTTTTTTTATTTTATTCTACATTGCTAACAGCCTTCTTATACATTTACATGAATAATTTTGGTGCTTAATCAAATTGGCACTATAGCGATAAACAAAACAAAAAAAAGCTTTTATATTGTACTTATTTATTACAGAATGGACATAGCATATTCCAAAAATCGCAAAAATTTATCAAGAAGTTTTTGTTTTTTTTTATTAATGAAAAACAAATTTGCCGTTTTTTACTGATAAGTGAGTCCTGGATATGACCTTAAACTATATCCGATGGTGAGGCCTCAGCTTGCGGGCTTTGGGGAGTGTGGAGCCATCCTTGAATTGCCATTGCTCCTGACCTGGAGTGGTAGTACCTGTTAAGGTCCTAACTATGGGTTAAATAGAAACTGACTTGAAAAAAACAAATTCTATTAAAAAATTGTTTTTCAAAATCACTGGATTTCGCATTAAATAACCTGAAAAGGGTTGATATGCCATAAAACAACCTACCAACTGATAAGTGACATACGAGGCCATGTTTTACTGGAGAACATAAGGAGAGTTAATTAGTGATTTTTGCAGAGGATATAACCCTTATCCCTGAGTGGCTTCCGGGCCTTGATAAGTGGTGATCACTGCGTAAAAAAAATAAAAAAAAAAAAAAAAAAAAAAAGAGGACATAAGGGGAGGTAATCAGGGATTATTTTGACAGTTTCCATGAGCATTAGGATTGTCTGGTTTTGTCTACCAATTCGTTCATTTTATCCCCTTTGAAAAAGAGTAAAATTTGATTTTCTTGAAAAAGATTAAATTACATGATTTTTGGAATTTTTCAAGCTCATCCTATGATTGGTATGTGCATCATACAGAGATTTCTGTATTTTTTAAAAATTATAAATGCCAATCTGTCATGGCACGACATGCCCTTTTCTCTTCCAAGCAACCTCTTTCTCACAAAACAGGCATTACGAGCGCGTCTCTGTTTTATTGTTATTTTCATAGCAAGTGCTTATCTGAGCTCCAATCTATGCCCCCCCTCCCACCAAACATTCATAAGAAATACTCACTTGGCTGTAAACACTATCAATAATTTCCTCTACTCTTTATCTGTGCCTAAACCTAAACGTAGATTCCTTAAACAAAGCTTCTTTCTTAGAACTGCACACCTGTGGCACTCTCTTCAATTTGCCTGCTTTCCAGCTGACTACAACATGGTCGCCTTCAAGTCCAATGTAAACAAGTTCTTGATGAACAGTTCCTCTGAAGTAATCCAATTTGCCAAATTTACACGTCTAACGAATACTATGATATTATCCTTTTGACTACAGTACACTCTTTAAACCTTATCCTCGAGTGGCCTCTGGGCCTTGATGAGTGGCGATACCTTTGTAAAAAACAAAAAAAAATAAAATAAAAAAAGTGATCACAGGATTTTCTTGAATAATAAAAAAACAACTTGATCAAATTACATTTCTGTATTTTCCTTATTTTGAAACGTCGCCATCAGTGCCAATCTGAAGAAGCACTTTTATTTTACTGTTTACTTCGTGAAAATAAACGCTTTCTGTATTTTTTTATTTTAATTGTCAGCACGAAATTACAATGAATGCTTTTACATGAAAAAGCTATTGAGATTGCCGAGAAATGTTGTTACCGTGGTGATAGTATTCGAGCAGGTGTTAGTGCGACTGCAAGTTAGAAGCGGATTCATAAGTTCAGGAAACTGCTGCCTTCACTAACCATCAGAGCGTTACCATTGCCGACAAAGAGAAAAGCGTATTAGACATGAATATGTTGCGTGATGATTGTATGCAAGTAAGATCTCATCATCGACGGTTGAGGACATGCGTTGCATGGAGAGAAATGATACAAGAATGATACGATGGATATATTATGTGATGATTTCAGAGGAAGATTAAATCTGGATAATATTGGCAAATGTCTGTAAGAACAAGAGATTTTGGATTTTGATGGTATGGCTACGTTGAAAGAATGGATGAGAGTTTTTGGGTTGATAAAAGTTTCATCGACTGAAACGTATAAAGAATTTAAATAATACGAGCTGTTGTGGTTTCAAGTGGATGGATTAAGTTAAAGAAACTGCGATTACGAACCCACAAAGCATTACAACCGTTGACCAAAGGCGTGTGTACGCAATGTGATGCGAGGAAGCGAGAGAAATAATATGAGAATGATCCAACTGTCATCTAGGCTTCAGCCTCTGTCCCATTGACGAAGTATTGCATCCCTCTGCCTATTTTACAAGTATCTTAATGGTAGATGTTCCAACAAACTACAAGCCCTTATACCCCCCTCGACGTAAATACCCTCCGCCAAACAGCAAAGTCCCACCCCTACACAGTGGAAATCCCCAGATGCTGGAAGGCCTTCTACTTTAATAGTTTCTTCTCAGGACTGCTAGACTTTGGCATTCCCTTCCAGGTTCCTGTTTCTCCGACTGTACTGACATGCAGAAGTTAAAATGTAATGTAAACAGTCATCTTGCTGCTCAACTCCCTTCATAGTGTCCCTGCAATTATGTGCAAGATACTAGCCCCGTACATCAAAGTGGGCTTGTGCCTTGTTTAGGGTACAAATGAAAAAAAAAAAAAAAGAAAATAGATTTGTAATATCAGTGTTAAATATAGCCTTTGTTTGAGGAAAATTAAATCTGCACAATATAAGGAGATACATGTAGAACAGGAAACTTTGATGGTATGGTCACGCTGAAAGAACGGATGAGAGTTATCGAGTTCATAAAAGTTACATAGACTGAAATGTTGTACAAAAAATTCAAATATTACAAACTATTGAGTTTGTCAAAAAACATTTATCTTCGTAATGCCATCGGAGCACCGGGTGGAGTAGGTGTTAGTGTGATTTCAAGAATGAGATGTTGATGAACCAAGTTAAAAAAAACTCGGCCATTACTAACTCAGAAAGCATTACAAATGTTAAACAAAGGTATGGGTACACAATGTGAAGTCATAAGAAAATGTAAAAGTGAAACCTGGCCAGTGAGGGTTGAGGACATGTGCTGCATGGATAGAAATGATATGAAAATGATATGATGGATGTGTAATGTGAGCGTTAAAAATAGGCTTCGTTTGAGGAAAATTAAATCTAGACAATATAGGTAGTTATGTATAGAACAGGAGACTTTGATGGTATGGTCACATTGAAAAAAACATGGATGAGTTATTCAGGTAATAAAAGTTACATTGACTGAAACGTGAAAATAATATTCAAGATGAGAACAGCAGTTCAAAGGATCCAAATATTACGAACTATTGAGTTTGTCAAAGAATTTTTTGTCGATACACGAGGGAGAGAGAGCGCCAGAAAAAAAAATATATATATTTGTTTTCACAAGTGACGGCACCACCGCCGAATCGACATGCCACACCACACACTAACACCTACTCCACCCGGTGTTTTTAACAAATTCGTCCATGCAATTCTGAACACTACCGCCGAATCGACATGCCACACCACAAACAATATTGTTGAATCGACACACGCGTTCCCAAGCAGCACCGAACAATCTAACCGAATTGACACGCCACAATACGAAATGCAATAACATGAGATATGTTGTCAAAGCAGTGTCTTCAACCCCAAATCAGCACTTTGGGGTAAGATGGGTGTAGTTCATTAGTAGACTGTATTTGTAATCGAAAGGTCCCGGATTCACTTTTCACTGCAGGTACGCCCGACTCATACGCATATGAGCTTCCGTGCATGCTCGGCATATCTTTCAACTTGGTGATGCCACAGATGACCAGGTGGAGTAGGAGTGTAATTTCAAGAATGAGGAGTGAATGGATTAAGTTAAAGAAACTTCTGCCACAGAGCATAACAGCTGTCGATCAAGGGAAGAGTCTATGCGTACGCAATGTGATGGTGTATGGAAATACAAAGGTCAGAGGTTATATCGATTGAAACGTCGTAAAAATAACCCTCAAATTGAGAACGGTAGTCCAAAGAATCCAATTAATACAAACTATTGAGTTTTTTTACAAAGGAGTCACAAGTTATCAAGGCCAAGAGGCCACTCAAGAGTAAGGGTTAAAGAGTGTACAGTGGTCAATGGGACAATATCATAGGAGTCGTTAGTAGTGTAAATTTGGTAAATTGGATTACTTAAGTGGAACGGCTCATCAAGAATTTGTTTACATTGGACTTGAAGACAACGATATTGTAATCAGCAGGCAAATAGAAGACAGTTCTATAGGTGTGCAGTTCTAAGAAAGAAGCTTTGTTCATGGAATCTATGTGTAGGTTTAGACATGGATAAAGAGTGCGAGAAATTATTGATAGTGTTCGTTTGTCAAGAGATTTTGTTAGCTTGGTGCTTGTTATATAGACGGGTCCATATAAGTGGTGTCTTTAACAGTTTGTCTAATGTGTTTATAATGTCTATCTTGGATGCAGGGTGTATATAAATGTTCAGGTATTTGGATATATTTATTTCCATGCTGGGTCTCTTCTCTAAGTTGGGAACACTTTGTACAAGTTTATATTTTGCTATGTCGCCTCTTGAGTTCCACAGGCGTCAAGTTCAGACCCCTATAGCACAAGATACTTGTCCGTTTGCTAATATGTTGCGTACTGATCTGATCTTCCTCTCACTTAACTTTCTTGGGTTCTCTGACGTCAAGAATAAATCGTCTTTATTGTTTATCTAAATTCACATTTTTGTTACTTATATGCTTAATATATATATAAGGTTCTTTTCTCGCGTTCACCCCTAACAAAACATATTGTCACTTGGACGTAAGGGGCTACTATTTGCGATTATGTCTAGGAAAGATCAACAAGATGTTGGTTTACGTTACATGTAAACGTCTGCATATCAGTACAATCATGGATGTAAGGGGCTACTATTCTACAGAGCGCAAAAAAAAAAAAAAAAAAATTAGCAGCAGTAGCTAGGCTCAATCCTGTAACGCAAAAGAGGGATAAGAGGTTAAAAAAAAGCAAACGTGTTAGCCATTTCGTCACATATGAATGACTTGCAAAAATGTTGACGCGAAAAGTGACCCCTCCTTGCGAAAAACAGCCTAGTTGACGGTCAAAGAATTAATGTTTTTATCCAATTTTTGGATATTTGTTGTCCAAGAGATCGATCTTTCTAACAATATTGACAGTGTTTGTTGCATGTTTCGAAAGTTTTTGGCAGACACACAAACACAGATATTAACACACATTTTGCTTTTATATAATAGACTAGTGGGGGGTACCCAGCGTTGCTCGGGTGTGGAGAAGTGGTGTAGTAAGGATATTGAGCAAGGGCCAGAAAAAAAAGTAGACGCAGCCTGGATGTCGAGAGGTGTGAAATAAAAAAATTTAAAAAAGGTTTAAGCGAACTTGAAAAAAAATTCAGTTTTTATTTTAAAAGGAAAAAAATGTGATTACGTTAGCCTCGAAATCAAAAAAACAAAAAAGAAGGAGTAGATAGACAGGTAGGTTTGAACATGTAACACGAAGGAGGAGAAGAAGGTAGAAAAAAAAAAAAAAAAAAAAGCGAACTGCTTAACCCTCGCGGCCACCATGACATACGACTTTGCCACCATTCAAATTAAGGCTAGTCATTGTAAGCGCGTATGATGACTTTGCAAAAATGTCAACGGAAAAAGTTACGCCCTCTTTCTAGAAAATGGCCCAGTTGAGGGTGAAAGAATTAATGTTTTTGGCCAATTTTTTGATATTTGTTGTCCAAAAGACCGAGCTTTAAAACGATACCAATTTTGTCACATTCCGACGCGTCTGTCGGAAGTTTTTTCAAGGCATACACACAAACATTTTGCCTTTTATATATTAGACTAGCGGGTGGTACCCAGCGTTGCCCGGGTGTTTGGAGGTGTGTGGTTTTGGTAGGTAAGTACGAGGATCGAACCCAAACCCTTGCAGCAAAGTTGGAAATCAAAGTGTGAAAAAAAAAAAAGTGCGGCGTTAACTACTGGACCACCGCGAAGTACTAACGGAAACATATTTGAATTTATTTAACTTTTTTGAATTGGCAGGTGCACGTTTTAATGACTTAATGAGGTCAACTTTGACTGCGGGGTAGTATTTCATTTACTGTGGGAACACTTTTATTTTTATTTTCCCAACATGTTGGGGGGGGGGGGAAACAGCTCCCCATAAAAAGGGGATTTGTCCAAATTGTATAGCAATTGTCTGATATAAGGAAAATATTTCCACATTGATCAAATCTGATTGCTTTCGGACATATCTGGTGATCGCAACAGAAAAAATACCGCCAGAATTAGTGTCGCTTTTATTATACGAAAAAGCCTAATCCACATGCGAAAAATGTTGAATATTTATCTTTTCAGAGTCGAGCAAATTAAATAGACAGGCGACCTCCGTTGTTAACTCGTAGATATTATGATTTATATGTGATATAAAAAGTTTTAAGAAGTTGTGAGCCGACCGACCGCTTCTCTGAAAAAAGCCTTTCTTGGACATACACAAAAAGCGAACATACATACATTTTCGCTTTCATATTTATAGATGAAATTAATGATGGGTCAATTCCAATATTTTTTTCATGATTCCAATACAATTCCTGATTCTGATTCTTTATATATTTTTAAATATTTAACTATAAAGGTGTTAACCCCCCCCTCCTCCCGATCACTGTAAAAACATGTTAAATGTGCAGATATTTGCTCAAACGCAAAAATACACTGGGGGGAGGGGGGTCTATATATTTTAGTTTTACTGGTTGTTTAAAATCAATAAATATTCATTATTTTAACATTTGTTTTAAACAAAATCAAATAAAAAAAAATTAAAAGAATCATTTTTGGCATCAGAAAACAGGCACAATTTTTTCAGATTCCGATTTTTCAAAAAAAAGTTCTGATTTTTCCGATTCTTGATTAAGGGTTAAACCCAACACTGGAAATTATTTTTTATATTTTTTTTTTTTTTGAATAATCATTGGTTTCATGTGATAAATGGTTTTGAAATCATAGCATGTGATACTGACCTTAGATAAAGGCAAGACAAGAAATGATCCTCCTCCAGCGGCTTCCGTAATAATCGCCACGAATTTCGGATTAACGGCAGTGAATGTGGAATCCCAGGAACTTTTGGTGATCCGAATGCTGTCGTAACACTGATCGCGACGGAAAGCCTTTCCGAATACGTGGCGGAATTTACTCTTTCTCATAAACGCCATTTTGAGACAAGCAAACAAAAAAGGAGAGAGAGAAATGTATTTGCGTTGGGAGAGGAAGAGGGTTCTATATAAAACTGCTTTGTTGTTCTAATTTGTTAATGTGTAAATTTACACGAAGCGTATATGGTGTGTGGGGCGGGGCAGGGATGTTTATCTACAAATATTTTATTATCTTGTCCCCCTTTTCTCTCTTGCTTTTCCGGGGGTGGGACTGTACGTGTCTCTTCGTTTCTCCGGTGTAATGATAGATTTATTTTCAGAGTTTTTCGGCTCACAATCCAGTCGACACTGAAAAGATAAAAAAAAAAAGAACTTTAATAAAGATGGTCAAAAGAGGTTAGGAGAAAAATGGAGAGAAAAGGGTTGCATAATCCATAACCTCACTTCCGGATTGCTTAAGTCGGTTCTTATTTAGAATTCGACTTAATATAAAAAAAATGAAAAATAAAAAAAAAATACAGGCAAATCTTTATTATGTATGTATGCATCATGGAACGAAGATGTCATATTCCAAAATTCATGGAAATTGATCAAGTGTTTTTTTGTTTGTTTTTTTTTCATTAAGAAAATCAAATGTTACAATTTCTAACGATTAATCATTTTTGACAGCCATTATTTATAAACAAGTGCTAAAAACCAAATCTAATATATAAAACTCTGTGTTTTTCCATTTTTTTCAAACTGCATTTCAAAGTCACAGAATGGCATGAGGTAGGTCTAATGATTGCATTTTTGTGGACTGTTCCTTTTTTCGTTTTTGTGGACCGTTCCTTTTTGCGTTTTTGTGGACCGTTCCTTTTTGCGTTTTTGTGGACTGCTCCTTTTTGCGTTTTTGTGGACTGTTCTTTTATGGGTCTTTAGCCAGTAAAAATAGCTGCAAATTGGTTAAAATTGAAAAAAAAATCGGAACTTGGCAGGCATAAGTCGTCTTAAACTGCTCCTGTGCACATGTGCAAATATATATTTATACGTTAAAGTTGCATTTTTTTTTTTTTTTAAAGTATTTCACATCCATTTGACGGTAGCTGAAACACTATATATTTTGGTTTGGTTTCTAGCTGATATCACCCAAGTTAATTTTTTTTACTTTTGAAATCATTACTATATATTGGGTACAATATAATAATCAATAGAGAATTAACTTTATAATAATAAACCTATAATATAAATCTCACCTGTCTGTTTAAATGTATGTATGTATGTATGTATGTATGTCTCGCTAGAACTTTTGACAAAGGTGGTAGATTTACACGAGATCAGTATCATTTTGAAGCTCAACCCTTCGGACGACAAATATCAAAAGATTGTACAAAAACATTAATTCTTTCACCCTCAACTGGGCATTTTTCAGCAGGGAGGGGGCGCTTTTTTCGCCAATATTTTCCTAAGTCATCCCCTCTTTTCGATTGTCTAGCCTGATTTAAACCTACATCACTTCCGGTTTAGCGATGGGTGCAACAGTTAACAGTTTTATTTTTTCCACATTCTTTTCCTCCTTCGTGGTACAGCACCGAGGCTAGTAAAAAATAAATATAAAAATAAATATGATATCTGCATAGACTAAAATATATTTAAGCATATTTTATAACTGGGCAATGCCAGGTAACCAACTAGTCTCATATATCCAGTTTCAAGTCTGTAGACCAAAAATTGACATTAGTTTGGTAGAGACTGTTCCACTAGGTGTGTCAGAATTTGGGCGGGATTTTTGACACCTCTAATACGAAACTGCGAATAAAATATTAAAAAAACTCGTAATTTCTCTTTTAAAAGTGGGTTGTTTATTTTCTGTATGGAATATACTTCCAAAATAAACTATTAACGTTGTTTAAAAAATAGAAATATTTTTATTTTTTTTCGAAAAACAGTGTTTACAAAATGTTTACAAAGTGCCTGCGAGCCTTCAGGCAGCAATGTTGTTTATGTAGTGAAATCAAATTTTTTTCAATTTTTAAACTTTAAAAATCTATCAAAATTTTTCTATTGGTTCAATTTTTACGATATTTTCAGGTCCAATGTGAAATTTTATGCTCTTTCCAATAAACCGAATATAATATTCTAGACAAGCGTTTTTTTTTTTTTAAATTTACCCCCCCCCCCCATTTTGAAATGTCTATTAAAATGAAAATAATTTTCTCACCCCAAATTTATGACAAATTGAAGATAAAAATCAATAAATAAAATAAGCTAATTTAAAACAAAAAAAAATGAACAGTTTTTTGCAAATTTACCTGTAAAGTCCAAAGTTTAAAATCTTTTTTTTTAAAAAAACACGATTTTTTTTTTTATGAAACCTTATAATCTTATTATATTGCACAGAAAGTTCCGTTTTATTACGAAAATTATTTCTATTTCATTCAATGTTTTTTTTTTTTTAGATATTAAAAAAAAGATTCACTCAATAAAGTGGAAATTAAATATATTAAATCAAAAACTCGTGTATTTCTTTGAGAAAAGAAAAAAAAATTCTTCGACTGGTTTTTTTTAAAGGCAAAAACTTATAAGTAAAATGTCACTAGTTTTCAGCTATGGAGGCATAAATTTCTTCATGTGCAAGGCTAGATGGCTAACGCGAACGTGTGGTTTTTACGTCCTTCTGTTCATCCATAGTTCAAAACAAAATGAATCACCGGTTCGACGTTTGGCTAATCACCGACCGATGCTTATGTAATGGCGTGGTTTTCAAATACTTGTTTAAAAAAAATTCTTTTATTTAAAAAATACATGAAATTTAAAATATAAATATGGATAAATTCTTAACGATGAAGAATGGAACTACCCATTTAATAGTATTTTTTTTATAGGTAAGTGATTTTTTGGCATTTATATACATATATATACATATATTTATCGAAGCAAGTCAAAATACGTTGATTTTCTTTAAATCTTTTTTAAAGAAAACCGATTTAAAAAAACAAATATTACATAATTTGCTATTAAACCTGTTATTTTTTTTAAATTTGGTCTTTGCTCCTTTAATTGAAAAAACATTAGGGCTTGACCTACTGTTCCACACAAAGACGGACAAACAGACATGGTCACCTTTAACTTACGAGAGGGGGGGGGTACCGGTCATAGATAAAGAAAAAAAGGGACTTTAGTGCCATCAGCCAGAAGCGAAATCGAAAGCAAAATTTTGTAAGTAAAAGAAAAAGAAAAGAAAAAGAAAAAGAAAATAAAGAATAAAGAAAAAACAATAAAGAAAGAAAGAAAAAGAAAAAAGAAAGAATAAAGAAAAAAAAAAGAAAAAAGTGCTGCGTGCAAACTCTTATAACTTGAGTTCGTAAGCAAACACGATACCGATAACACAGATGTTACGACACAGCAAATTTATCTTTTCAAACAACCGCTTCCGCATGCGCAGCTTGCAAACAGCATTGAAAGCAAGGTTTTACTCAAACCCCCACTTCAAACAAAATGACATTTTTACACAAAATAGGTGACAATTTTTTCCATTTTTCTATATTAAGTGTGAGAGATCGCTCTTTCTAACGGTTCCATGTCGCTTTGATTCGAATGACAAAAGTTTTTTTGCGGACATACACACACACACAGACATTTGAGATTTACTTAATAGAGGATATGAGACTCATGCTATTATTATCCATTGTGTTGTCTAATGAGACGAGCTAATAAAATAATGAATAGATAAATCATAAAATAAAAAAAGTAATTGTTATTTAACACCGACTCAAAGATAAACATTAATAAAAATAGCAATTAAATGACAATGTTATCCTGCCCACCTTTCTAATTGGTTTTGTTACTCAAGTTTATTGTTTTTTTATATATTATATACTAGTAGCGAGGGGTACCCGGCCTTGCCCGGGTGTTTGGAGGTGTGTGTGGAAACTCCGGGGGGAGGGGGGGTAAAAAAAAAAAAAAGTAAGTATGAGGATCGAACCCGAACCCTTGAGGCAAAGTTGTAAATTAAAGTGTGAAAAAAAAAAACAAAAAAAAAACGTGTGATGTTAACCATTGGCCCACCGCAAGATGCTAACGGAAACACGTTTGAATTTATTTACTTGGATTTGGCAGGTGCCCGTTTTAATGAGTTAATGAGGTCAAGTTTGACTGCGGGATAGTATTTACTGCTGAACGCTTCCCCCCCCCCAAGATGTTATAGGAAAAAGACTAACCCACATGCGGCGAGCGACAAATGTTGAATATTTATCTCCCCGGAATCGAGCAAATTAAATAGACAGGCGAGCTTCGTTGTTAACTGTGAGATATTACGATTTATGTGATATAAAAAGTTTTAAAAAGTTGTGAACCGACCGACTGCTTCTCTGAAAAAAGCCTTTTGTTAACATACAGAAAAAGTGAACACACATACATACATTTTCGCTTTTATATATATAGATAATACGCTGAAGTGATTTTATGTTTGTACATATATCTTCCACCCCACTTTTCAAAAAATAGAATCGTCAGATCACTGAAAAATGTAGCTACAACACGTTTTTTGTGTATGTCCAGGTGGCAACAGCCCCCCCTCCTCCACCTAAAAGAAAAGAAAAAAAAAAAACTCCCTTACTCCTAAACTTCTAAAATAATTGTTCTTTTTAACCAAAGTTTTTCAGTGTCCATACAGGATAGAACGGAAAAATTGTCACTAAAGAAAACACTAGTTTTATTTCAAAACTTTTATTGAAAAAAAAATCAATTCAGGTAACTTGATTATTTTGTAGAGCTAACATCTATTCTATTCATCGGTCTTGTTTGAGTGGGTCAACCATTCGACGTTGTGAACATTGAAGTCTCCACATACGTGAATGTTAGCTGAAGGATAAGCAGATAGGACTTGGTCAATTTTCTCAGATATGCTTTGAAAGATAGTAACTCCGCTGTTGTGGGGGCGATAGAGAGTAAATATAAATGCAGTAGTGTGAGCTAAAGCAACTCGGAAGCACATATAGGGTAAGTTAGGATCTTCCCTGGAGATGTCCCTACCACATGGAAAGCTATCTTTAATATAGGCACATATTCCATGCCCATGGCGATCTTGGGGGTCAGATTTAGAAGTTAAGTTAGAGTATCCTATAATTGCAAACTCTTCTACTCCTAAACTTCTAAAATAATTGTTCTTTTTAACCAAAGTTTTTCAGTGTCCATACAGGATAGAACCGAAAAATTGTCACTAAAGAAAACACTAGTTTTATTTCAAAACTTTTATTGAAAAAAAAATCAATTCAGGTAACTTGATTATGTTGTAGAGCTAACATCTATTCTATGTAGCCGCCTTCAGCCTCAATCACCGCCTTCATACAGGTCTGGAACTGGGAACATGCCTTTTTCACATGTGCCGGCGGAAGATCAAAGAATACTTGGCAGATGGTGGCGATCAGGCTGGTTTTGGTATTGTGGGAGGTCATGTTGGTGATGTTCTCAACGTATAATCAAACGAAGTAGTCCAGTGAGTTCAAGTCGAGAGAGGGCCAGTGAGAGAAGGGTGCAAAGTCGTAGCATTCTACTGAAGTCTGGGTTTCTTTGGACTTGTTGGCTGATGCCGAGTCTTGATGCCACACCCAGGGTCTGCCAGCGGCCATCTGATGCCACACCCAGGGGATCACCACACTCTTCAGCACATCTAGGTACACTTTAGTATTGATTTCAAGTTAACTTCGAAGATGTGAGGTGGCATGATGTGGCCCTGGCTGGAAACTGTTTTCATCACTCTGGGCATGCCCTCAAGCGTTAAACTGTCCGGATTTGTATTTTGAGGGTGCTGGCAATGGTCCTGTTGTCATAACTTGGATTGGTAGAGAGCAAGAGTTGTTCAGTGGTGCATGACCAATCTCGCTCGTTGAATATTGTCTTTCAGTCATGATAGAAGGCTTCTATCGCTCTTGAGATTTGTACACAACTGGCCAGATGGTCAAACCTCCCCCCACATACACACACACAAAAAAACAAAAAAAAAAAACGATTTTCATCAAACGGAAATGGAATCAGGTCTTTTCTAGGACAACAATTTTATCGTTTTACCCAGTACATAATTCATACATAATATTTAGCATCCTCATCAACAATAATAGCAGCTAGAGAGGGAGGCAGAGGTAGGAGTTTTAATATAAAGATGTTGCACATATTATTTAGCTTCTATTTAATATTTTACTGATCTGGGCAATGCTGGGTAGCCCCTCTAGTAATATATAAAACTCAAAATAATAAAACTCACTTTTTGAAAGCATAACTCAAATTTGTACGGCATTATCACATTAACACACCAGTTTTTTTTTTTTGTTTTTTTTTAAATTACATTTTCACCCCAAACAAGGCACATTGCCACTTTGGTGTAGGGGGCTACTATCAGGGGAAACATCTACTGGGGTACTATGTAGGGATTAGGGCAGCGAGATGTTGGTTCACGCTGCACTTGAACTTATGCATGTCAGTACAGTTGGGGAAGCAGTGACCTGGAATGGAATTCCAAAGTCTAGCAGTTCTGGGGAAGAAACTACTGGAGTAGAAAGATCTTTTACATCTAGGGATCTCTACAGTGTGGGGGTGGGATTTTGCAGCTTGTCGGGTCTGTCGAGGGTGTTTACGTCGTGGGGGCACTGCTGAATCACCGAAGTTAAGCAGCGTTGAACTTGGTCAGCACTAAATGGGTGACCATTTGCGACTTCTAGGTGCTGTATGTGCTCTCTGCTTATCTCGGCATTGTTTCCAGTCGTCCTGGACTTCTTGCCACTGGACTCAAACAGTGCCAATTTAGGAGAGGTGTGGGTGGAGATTGCACAATCCTTGCCTCACAGTTACACGCGCAGTTGCCCCTACAGGAGGTATCCTTTGTCTTTCGAGACTGAATAGAAAAAGTTATTTGTAAAAAATACTGTTTGAAATTTATCCGTGTAGGTATAACTAATTTGCATAATTATTTTAACAAAGTCTTTTAGATTATTTGTTATCTAGATTAACATTTATTATCAACAAGCCAAGAATGCGGAGTCCCCCTACACAGATTAATAAAATTTACTTTCACCACGACTAATCTTTGTGCAAAATTAAAAAAAAAAAAAGGAGTGGTTATTGAGAAAAACGGGAACAAATGGAGTGAATTACTAGGCCCAATGCCTCTTTTGTTGGGGGACTAACAAGTTTCAACAGAGAATTTGGGCATGAAAAAAAAAACCCCGAATTATCACCACGAACCATGTTGCGCGGTTAATATAAATACAAGTCACTTTTTTTTTTAATTGCCAAACGTTTTGATATGATGAGTAAAAATGTCATAAATATTCCCACAATAGAAACGTTCTTTAAATAGACAAAGGATCGTTCTTGACGAATCATATCACGTTGTCTGGTTTAATTTTACAAGGATACCATTTACTGCTGGTGCATTATAAGCGGATATCTTTAAAAAAAAAAAAAAAAAAAAAAAAAAAAAAGTATAAACTGTATTTTAAGTATAAACACGAGTACATATGTTGAAATTAGTAGAAATTCTAAAAAAAATTACGACAAATGAATGTGCAGAAAGAATGAAACTTATGGATTAATACAGTTTTATTGTATTTATAATTTAAGAGTTCTCAGAATCCAGGGGAGGTAACTAGTTCATTTGACCAAATAAAGCTCAATGAATGTGTTTCTGTACATGAATAGGCTCTATTATACTAAACTGACCATATTCAATGATAGAAGTATCAAGGATCTTAAATGGGTATGGTATTGTGGGGCCCAAGGGGGGGGGGTATCACTTATAAGGGGGAACCCTATGCACGCTAACAGTTTCACATACAGCTACTAAATATGGCAGGATAACCCACCATACGGAGGGGGAAGTTTTGACAGATCATACTGCTCACCCTCACTAATAGGGATGTGGGCCCCAATCATGTCACATAACTGGGAACCCTATGCACACTCACATCATATGACGTAGAGCTACCAAACTTACCATGATAACCCCCTATGGGAAAGGAGTGGGGTATAGGTTACATCATTCACTTCAATCAATGGGGGTGGGGCACCCATGGGGGTCATTTATAATGGGGAACCCTTATTAGAGTTCATACGTTTCTGTCAAAGATGCTAACTACTGCCACCTCATGTTCGGTTCAATTGACCCCCCTCCCCCAACAAAGATGATACATGAAGCACAACCCCTTCACAGTAGAGATCCCTAGATGTAAGAGAGCCTTCTACTCCAGTAGTTTCTTCCCCAGAACCGCTAAACTTTGGAATTCCCTTCCAGGTTCCTGCTTCCCCAACTGTACTGACATGCAGAAGTTCAAGAGTAACGTGAACCGACATCTTGCTGCCCAACTCCTCACATAGTACCCCTGTAGCCTGTGTCTCTAATAGTACCCCCCTACATCAAAGTGACAATGAGCCTTGTATGGGGTGAAATTGTAATAAAAAAAATTTTTTTTTTAAATTTTATAAGAATTTGTCAATTATTAAATCATAACTAGGGCTAGGACAACAGCATATTCTTCTCATTGTTTTGACTCTCGAGTGTATATCCGTTGATATCTTATATGCTTTTATATAGTGTGATGTGGTTCTCGGTTGATTAACTGTGTCTATGTCGGATATATACTCGAGAGTCACAACAACGATAAGAATATTCTGTTGTCATAGCCCTACTTATGACAAAAGATGCATCAAAAACAAACATCAAACTGATCTCAGGCAGGAATTTTAAACAGATGTATAAAATGTTAATTACAAGCAGGGAAACCCAATGTTGTCCGGGATTGAATGATGATCAATGAATGTTTCACATTCCAATACTTTTACTGTCATCGAAATCGATGAAATCGCATTTTTCAATCAAATCGATTTACTGCCTGCTCTGATCAGGGACCCTCTGTGGTGTACTAAGAAGAAGTTTCACATGCCTCCCCGCAGTGATAGTCCACAATAGATTGTAGTTTACATTGCACTGTAGAGAACCTATTGTTGATTTTATGAAATTATTTTTATATAATGGCTTGAAGTTTCAAACCCTAAAGTCAAGTATCATGTTCAATTGTGTTCTAAACAGAAACACTCATCCTGAACGCAACCTTGTTATATCAAAGAGCATACTGTTGATTTTATATCATCAGTAGGCTCTTTGATATATATTTATACGAGCCTTTCAGCTCGTTATGTAATAAAGATTCTCAAATGGACTTGTGATGTTTTGATAAAAACCAAACTGTTCTTTCTTTAATCGGATTTTTTTTTTTGATTATCAATACTTATTGGAGGCATTCCAATAGCCCAACCGTTTAGAAGTCCATAGGAAACACACACACACACACACACAAAGTGGCATTTATATACAAGTAGATAGATAAATAATTTAAAGAAATTGAAATGAATGGTTCTCATCTTGGGGAGGCTCCATGTTTTGACAAGCTTCTGGGTCTCACCTTCACTCCTAATCAGAAATGGAACACATACATCAAATCCGTTGCCAAGATTGCTGGAAAAATGGTGGACTTATTCTACCACTCCAGTAGATATTTCACTGCTGATGCAGTTCTCTATCTGCATAAGAGCCAAGTACGTCCAAGGATGGAGTACTGTTGCCACATCTGGGCAAGAGCTGCTAGAAAGACCTTGTTCTGCCTTGAGAGATTCCAGAATAGACTTCGTAGCCTCGTAGTGGGTGCCCTTTTCTATTTCCTGCAACCTATTTGCCATAGAAGAAACGTTGCAAGCTTGCCTCTGCTTTATCGTTATTTTCATGGAAAGTGCTCATCTGAGCTCCAATCTATAGTCCATTCTTACCAAACTTTTATGAAAAACAGTCGTCTAGCTAAAAACATCATCAATAATTTCCCCCACTCTTTATCTGTGCCTAAACCTAAACGTAAATTCCATGAACAAAGCTTCTTTCTTAGAACTGCATACCTGTGGAACTCTCTTCCGTTTCCCTGCTTTTCAGCTGACGACAATATGGTCATCTTCAAGTCCAACACGAAAAAATTCTTGATGAGTCGCCCCCTTAAGTAGTTCAGTTTACCAAATTTCCACTACTAAAGATTACTATATGTTTCATTAACTACCATACACTCATTGACCCTTATCCTCGAATGGCCTCAGGGCTTTAATAAATGGTGACTCCTTTGAAAAAAGAAAAAAAAAGAAAAAAACTTCTGTTGCCTTCAGTATAAGACCCCAGTTGCATGGATTATCTGGCCATGCTTGGAAGTTAATTTTTGAAGTTGCCCAACACATGCCAGCATGTGGAAGAAACGTTAAACAGAATACAACAATGATGATGATGATGTCTACTTAAAAAAAAAAATTAAACATCTCACAATACAAGAGGCTGAAATGATTTTTTTTTTTTTTTTTTTAGAAAAGAGGTGGAGGTGGACGGTCAGCATAGGGTTTTAGTGTCCACTCTTTTGATAATCAGAAAAAGGTTGAGTGACCCTTGAGAATGGCTCATGTGAAAGGCCCTCTAGTAGAAAACACACACAAACACTTAAGATACGAAACTCGACACTTAACTGGACCTACGTGCATCACGAACAACAAGAGACATTGTGTTCCGCCAACAACCACCATTTTTTAACGTTCGCCATTTAACACCGTTGACTTAATTATGCCAAGGCTTGTTCAGTAAAAAAAAAAAAAAAACAATTTTTATCTTGCCTTTTATTTTTTTTAAGTGTATTTGGTCATGGGTCAAAGGTCAGAATAGCTGAATAGACATGGCAGAGTGCGGTCAAAATGTGAGGACATATGATGATGATGGCTATCTAAAGAAATAACTGTCTGTAAATAATTCAAAATTTGTAAAAAGATTTTCTGCATTTTGATTGGTTGAAATTTTGTAGATGAGAACTCGCACTAGAAACCAATCTGTGGGCCGTCATTTTCGAGTCGCCACTTATCAAGGCTCGAAGGCCACTCGAAGATAAGGGTTAATGAATGTGAGATGGTGGTGTAGAAATCACCAGGGCTATGACAATAACATTCTCATCATTGTTTTAACTCTCGAGTATATATCCAACACAGTTAATCACCCGAGAACCACATCACACTATATAAAAGCATATAAGATATCAACGGATACAAACTCGAGAGTGAAAACAATGAAGAGAATATGCTGTTGTCCTGGCCATAGCAATTACTTATGGTGTAAATTGGGTAGAATTTGATTATTTATGGAGACGGCTCAACAAGAACTTTATGTTGTATTCAACCGGGAAGCAGTCCCGCAGACAGTGTTGCAAAGGTGGACAGATCTGGGAAAGAAGCTTTATTCATGGAATCTGCATTTATATTAGAGTTCAGTCGAGCAATTGCCAAGAAAATAGCAATAGAGTAGATAGGCATTTATTTTGATGTTAAAAACGTGCCAATTATGACAATAGCTCAGAAAGTATGGCTAGAATATCGGTTGGACTGACTAAAGCCACCGACAAACAGAATTTGTCTTTCGCCAATGGAATACAGAGAATTTCTTCTACAATTAATTCCTATTTTAGCTGTGTAAGCTTTTTTACATCTAAAATGTGATAACACAGAAACCAACAAAAACAAAGTATTTAAATATATTTCAATGAAGCAATTAAAAGTTACACTCGACTAAATGTTCTCAAGAACAAACACGTGTTGTATTTAAGCTTTTAATTAATCAGAATAACGTAACGTTACTTTGCTATATTTCATTTGATCAAAATTATCCCTTTTAATTGCATCCACATTCATCTTTGGGGGGAGGGACTAGCAACATACGCAGAAACTGGCTTGCAGCCAAAGTTAAGTGCGGGATTTCATTCACCCATGGCGGCATGTTTGACATCATTAAATTCACGCACACCTGTCACTTAACTTTTTAACCGTTTAATTTTACCCATTCTTAGTTCTCTGCCCGTGTAGCGTGGCGGTAAGTTATCAGCCTATTGACCTCAAGGGTACGGGTTCGAGCCTACCAGAAATTTTTTTTTTCTTTTACACCTCCAAACACAGGCAGCGCCGGGTAAATCTCACCTGTCTGTTTAAATTTATGCATGTATGTATGTATGTTTGTTTGTATGTCTGCCTAAAACTTTCAGCAGAGGTGACGGATTTTCACGAGATCGGTATAGTTATGATGCTCAACCCTTCGGACAACAAATATCGAAAAATAGGCATAGATAAAGAGTGGGGAAAATTACTGACAGTGGTTTCAGCTAGACAGGTGTTTTTTGTGAAAGATTGGCGAGGGGAGGCCTGAAATTGGAGCTCGGACGAGCACTTGCCATGGAAATAACGATAAAACAAAGACAGGCACGCAGCATCTCTTCTGTGTGAGAAAGGTTGCAGGGAAGAGAAAAAGGCATCCCCCAACGAAGTCTATTTTGTACTCTGTCAAGACAGGATAGGCTGTTTTTAGCAGCTTCAGCCCAGATGTGGCAACAGTACTCCATCCTTGAACGTACTTGGCTTTTATGCAGATAGAGAATTGCATCAGTAGCGAGATATTTTCTGGAGCGGTAGAAGGAGCCTACCATTTTTCGAGCGATCTGGGCAATAGACTTGATGTACGTGTTCCATTTCAGATCAGGAGTAAAGGTCAAGCTCAGAAAATTAGTTGTTTTTTTTGTGTGTGTGAAAGTCTTGAAATAGAAACGAAACATTAATGAATAAAGAAACAATTTTCGTCATCTTTTTCCATTACATTAGGTTATAATTGCGATAATAATCATCACATATGGTGATTTACATTGACCTTTCCAGGGGGAGATCAATGTAATTTCCAATTGTGTGCTTTACTGACTTTGTCGCTACCTTTGACTCAGTCGATCGTGAAGCTCTTTGGCAGATAATGCAAGCAGACAACATCCCGCTGAAACTGCTGAACTTGGTCAAAGCTGTCTACGGTTCGCACATGGAGATAGTCCGTCAAGGCCATATTCTCTCATCTACATTCTTTAACTATGCTTTCGACTGGATCACCTCCAATTCTCTAACCAATTTTCCAGGTGTCATGGTGAGTCATGACTAGGGCTTTGATAACAATATTCTTTTCATTCTTTGGACTCTCCGACACAGACACACTTAATCAACCGAGAACCACATCCGTCTACATAAAAACCTAAGATATTAACGGATACTCTTTAACTATGCTTTCGACTTATGGTTTCGTATTTCGTTTCATGCTTAGTGACTTCCGTTTCATAAACAGAGTCTACTAAAGGCGTCTTAATTTTGCGTACTGAATTTTTTAACTTAACAAAAAGGACTATTGCGATTAAGGTCCAAATATAAAGAGGCCAACCTAAGTAGGGAGTTATATAACAAGGTGTTTGTTTACATTATATTTAAATTTCTTTATGGAAACATTTGATTAACGATATTTCTCACTCTTGCTAATTTATCTGGACTTTATGGACAAATTTATCTTTAGTTAACTTTTGACAACTAAATATTTTCGTTTACTAGCCAAATAGGAAAGTTACTAGCCAAACCCACATGATTTTTAGAATATGACATCTTCGTTCTGTGACGAGTATGTACATCATAAAGATTTTTCTTGTGATTTTTTAAATAATTGTAATTCTGAATATACAACAAATTTTATGTTGATACTTGAAGGTATAAACATTCTGTTTTCTTCCGATATTTTTTTTAAACAACCTTCGTTAAAAAAAAAAAAAAAAAGATATACTGTTCTATTAAACTTTTATTTTTTAAATAATTTCACTTTGTTCGATTTATTAAAAAAAAAAATAAAAAAAAAAAGTTGAAAAGATATTTTTTCACTCAGTAGTGAGTTTTGGAAGATTGTCAGCGAAAGAAATATAAATCGCCAAAAGATAAGCGTTTTATTATTTTTAGTTGCCATTTTGAAAAATCACTCGCAAATGCGACTGTTTCACTCGCAATGTAAAGCCCTGCTTATCAATAATCTTATTCTTTATTGGACTTGCTGCAAAGACGCTAATTTGTGCATGTTAGCATACTTTTTTAACATATCGCAACGTTAATAGAAAAATGTTAGCACGTTTTTAAATATATTAGGTTAAAAAAGTTCTTGTGGAATTTTTAATTTTGATTTCTAATGTGTTTTTGTGTTTTTTTTTTTACAAAGGAACCACCACTTATCAAGGCCCAGAGGCCACTCGAGAATAAGGGTTAAAGAGCATATAGTCAAAGGAATAATATAGTAATCGTTAGAAGTGTAAATTTGGTAAATTGGATTACTTAAGAGGAACGGCTCATCAAGAACTTGTTTACATTGGACTTGAAGACAACCACATTGTAGTCAGCTTGAAAGATTTTCAAAGAAGTTTTTGTCATAATATCTTTATATTTTAAAAAAGCATTTTTCACTACCTAATCGTTTAAATCACAATCGTTTTAAAACAATTATGTCTTCTTTTTCAGAACGTTGAATGCAAGATGGAAAAGAGCAAGTTCGCACAATTTTCTTATTTCAATACAAGCTAGGCCGAAAAGTTGCTGAAATAGCTTGTGATATCAATGAAGCGTTTGGCTCCGGAACCACTACAGAACGCACAGTGCAATGGTGGTTTAAGAAATTTTGTGGCGATGACGAGTTTTAAAGATGAGTGTAATGGTCGGCCATCAAATGTTCACAACGATCAACCTTAGTCGAAGTCAATTCACATACAACTGTTCAAGAACTTGCTTCTGGATTAGACATAGCGTATATGATTTCCAACCACTTGAGAGATTTAAAAAAAAAAAAAAAAAAAACTTAATAGGTGCCTCACAAAAAAAGAAATACTTATGAAGTGCCATTTTTTTTTTTTTTTACACATAGGCGTCACCACTTATCAAGGCCGATCGGCCACTCAAGGATAAGGGTTAAAGAGTGTAGAGTAGTCACAAGGACAATATAGTAATCAATAGTAATGGAAGTTCGGTAAATTTGTTAACTTAAGTGGAACGGCTCATCAGAAACTTGTTCACGTTGGACTTGAAGACAATCCCTTCTTTTACCCAACAAGAACGACCCGTTTCTTGACTGGGTTGTGATTTGCGAGAAAAAGTGGGTTCTTTATGACAACCGGCGACGCTCAGCTTAGTGGGGTTTTTTTTTTTTTTTTGTCAATACATACCCAGAACTTTCTCAATTCCTAGTCCGTAAAAACTATGTTGTCAACAAACAACATTTGTACAGCTACTCGATTGGATTAATTAGCGTAATTACTTCACGCAAACCACCAAACTGCAACCGAAAGATATAAACTGATTATAGTAATATGGAAGGGCGATAAATTAAAGCTGTCACTGGTCGATCAACTTTAGTGACGGATTGTTAGAAGCACAAAATAACAGGCAAAATAGTCGGAGCCAAAAGCAATACAAATATTGATTAGTTGTCCGGCACACATCGTATGCCCAGGCAGCGTATCTCTCGACCATGAATCGAAAGAATGTGCACAAATGTGAAGAGAAAACAAGAAAATCGTGCTGAAAAAATTATTTACATCCGGGAGTATTTTGTATTTCTACAAAGCCACCATTCACCCATGCATCTACCATTAGTTTCTCGGATCCAAAATGGAGTCTCCGACCCCGTAGGTCTCACACCATTAACCAAACTCCAACCTTTGGAGAGCTATATGTTTTAGTTTCGATTTTAGCTGATAGCACCCAAGTAATATTTTAATTTTTGAAATCATTACTATATATTGGGTACAATATAATAATCAATAGAGAATCTGTTGCATAATAATAAATGTGAAATCTGCATAAATGTATTAAAGTGTATTTTATGACTGGGCAATACCAGGTGACATGCTAGTGTGTGTGTATGTATGTATATATATATATATATATATATATATATATATTTGTTATATGCTAGCAGTATCAGAATTTTTGTAGGAATTTTTGACACCCCTAACACGAAACTGCGAATACAATATAAAAATCTCGTAATTTCTCTGTTAAAAGTGGGTTATATATTTTCTTTATGGATTATACTTCCAAAATAAACTATTACAGTTGTTTTAAAAGTAATAAAAATATTTTTTTTTTTTTTTAAAACAGTAATGAATTTTCCGAACTCAATATTTTTCAATTTTTAAACTCAATATTTTTCAATTTTAAAAATCTATCAAAATTTTTCTATTGATTCTATTTTTACGATATTTTCAGGGTCAATGTGAAATTTTATGTTCTTTCCAATAAACCGAATATAATATTTTAGACAAACGTTTTTTTTTAAATTCACGCCCCCCCCAAGTGTCACCCATTTTCAACTTTCTCTTAAAAAGTAAATAATTAATTTATGTGTGGAGTTTTATATATCACAAATTGAAGAGAAAAGGTCAATAAATAATATATTCAAATTTAAAACAAAAAAAAATCGCTTTTTTAGAAGTTTACCTGTAAAGTCCGAAGTTTAAAACCTTTTTTAAAAAAAAAAAAACACATTGTTGTTTTTTTTTTTTTGTTTTTTTTTAATAAAACCTTGGTCCTTGCTCCTTTAATTGAAAAAAAATTAGGGCTTGAATTACATTTTTCGAGGAGTTATAAGCTTGGAAAGATGGGGTGGAATTATTCACTATTTTCACGAAATTTCTGACACTGCTAGTTATATGCTCTGTAGTTAAATCGAGTTTCATAAATTAAAGAATTGGTATAAATAAAAGGTAAAATAGAATTAAATATATCAGTCATTCCCCACCCCACCACCAGTTGTTTCTTTGTATATAAACATTAAACTTTTTGTTTGTTGTTTTATTTTTTCACAAAAAACTTCCATGGTTGTACGTGCCTTTTAATGACAATTCCACAGATTTTTTTTCAACATATTTAATACTGATTCACGAGTTCAACAGAGGTTGACAAAAAAAAAAAAAAAAGATCCGCAGATGCCCAGAGATTGACAAAAAAAAAAATAGATGCCCAGAGATTGACAAAAAAAAAAAAAAAATGCCCTGAGGTTGATAAAAAAAAATGGCAGTGTGCTAGTATACATATATCAGCCATTTCTCGAGTTTTTTTTTTTTTTTTTTCCAACATTAAACTGTGCTTTTGTTTTGTTTTTCCACTAAAAACCTCCATGCTTTGAACGTGTCTTTTTATAACAATTTGACAGATTTTTTCCACATATTTTTCTCTGGAGGCTTATGAAATCCTGTCATTGTTTATTTAAAAATATCGAAGCGTTCAAAACGTCTCAACAAAGTATTAAAAGCCACCCTACTGCCCACCGTGTACACACACGCATGGGTTATTGTTTGTTTTTTTTTTGTTTTGTTTTGTTAATCTCAAATTAGGTAGACTGTCACGTCCATTGCTAAATTAGGATCTGTTACCTTGGGCAGGATGTATGGATGATGGTCCCAGCTGTGGACTGCAGAGGACCACGTGAGGAGCCGAATTACCAAAAAAGGAGAGGTTTTGTCACTCGTTTCGTTTGAGAGCAGAGGTCTATCTAGTTGAATTCATAAAAAAAAAAAAAAAAAAAAAAAAAAAAAACTGGTTTGTCAATGAAACTAGATCATTCGTATCAAATGAAAAAACAAAAAAAAAAAAACATTTTTTTTACTTTTTTTGTTGAAAAATAGGTTAGTTTCTCTCCAGGTCAAAGGTCACTTAGGAAGGTTTAAAAAAAAAAAAAAAATAGTTGACCCATATTATTTGGCTTATTCTGACTATTGTTCTGTGCTTGTTGGTTGATCAATGGTACAAACCGAGTTTAATGACTTATGAAGTCGTTTAATAAGTAATCAGCAGGGAAGCAGTCTGACAGTAATGTGTTCCATATATATCTTTTATATGAATAAAACAGTAAACATAAAAAAAATGGAAGCTTTTTGTGGGACCCCCCCCCCAAAAAAAAAACAGTTTAATGTTAATGTGCAAAGAAACCACTCGAAAAATGGCTGCTAGCACGGCCCTCAGTATTGCCCGGTCGTGATAGTATGTATATACTAGCACAGCGCTCGGTATCGCCCGGTCGTAAAATACACTTAAATATATTTTCATTTATACAGATTTCTTTATTATAGAGCCAATTTTCTATTGATTATTACATTGTACCCAATATATTACAAAAAATAATTTGTATTATTTGGATTCTTCAGACTACTGTTTTCATCGAGTGTCATTTTTACAACATTTCAGCTGATGTAACCTCAGACCTTCTTTAGGTGTATCTTGTTGAACTGTGAAATCCTTTTGTCAAACCCCGAGACACTTTCTGTCAAGCTCTTGAATCGGCACGGCATATGTTGAAAAAATCTTAAATTGTCATAAAAAGACATATTTAAACATGGAGGCTTTTTGTGGAAAAACAAAACAAAAACAGTTAAATATTTATATACTAAGAAACAACTGGGGGAAATGACAGATATATATATATATATATATATATATATATATATATATATATATATATTTGTAGTCATCGACATACAGTCCTGTTTTGTTGTATCACAACTCATCAGTGCCGCTAGACTAACACCTCTCTCAAGCCAAGGATTGAACCTAGAACCATCGCGTTGACAGTCAGCAGTTCTACCGATCGACCCACGGGGGCAGCGCCCGTAAATTATCTCGCCAAATGTCTATTTAAACAAACATTTGTCCACCACTACACTAGCAGGCCACCCGGCATTGCCCAGTCATAAAATGCGCTTAAATATGATATTTTGATTAGTGCAGATTTTTTTTATTTATTATATTAGCGGTGTTGCCCGGGTGTCTGTAGGTGTAAAAAAAGAAAAAAAAACGTGGTAGTAGGTAGGGAGACTCAAACCCATGGCGCAAAGGCGGAAAAGAAAGTGAAAGAAAACCTACACCATGACGCAACCGGAAGTGTAAAGCGTTCAAATCTAACGATGACAATAAAAAAAAATGCAGAAATGGCGTTGCTTTTAAACCTTCCACGAAGGTTGTTTTTAATGTGGGGGGGAAAGCAGCTTCCTCAAAAAAAAAAAAAAAAAAAAAAAAAAAAAAAAAAAAAAGGGGGGGGGGGCACTCTGGCAGTATCCAAATAAATAGTAATTGTCTCAGTATGAAGAGTTTCCCCTACATTGACCAACGACCAATTACAGAACAGATACTACCCGGCCAAAAGGCCAGGCGCCAGACGTTATCATTCGATTAGTTTTGCTTTATTTATACAAAAAAGGACGGCAGAGGGAATTTTTAAAACTCGATTTAAAAAAAAAAAAAAAAAAAAAAAAAAAGAGACGTTGTCCGTTTGCAAATATGAAATATTATAATCTAGGAAGTATGTGAAAACTTCTCCCGGAATCTAAGCGACGCGAGAACCCCCACCACAAAAGTTTTTTTGTGGACATGCACAAACTGTTCTACATTTGCTGACGCAACAATTCTCACCCAGTCTTACAACATTTCAAAGTATCCGTCGAAAATCAGAGTCAACTGAAACAAATTTTTTTTTTTTTACATAGTGGTCACCACTTATCAAGGCCCAGAAGCCACTCGGGGATAAGGGTTATTGCAATGGGATAGTATCGTAGTAATCGTTAGTATTGGAGATTTGATAAAGTGTCTTACTTAAGAGGGCGGTTCATCAGGAATTTGTTTGTGTTGGACTTGAAGACATCTAATTTGTAGTCAGGTGGGAAACAGGCAAACTCACAACACTAACATTTTATTTTTAGAACAGAAAAAAAAAAAATTGCAAACTTTAACCCTAACCACCAATAAAATGTTGGTGCAAATAATCTTAATCCAACCTCAAATCCTGAAAAGTTGGTCGAGCGATCAAATCGAAGGTCTTGTCTAGATTCAACAAAATTCTCACATTATTATGAGCCAGTTTTGGCTGATCGCTACGACAAATGAACGACTTCCTAGTGCAGAGTGTGCACATGACAGATAATGATGGAAAATATTCAACTTTCGACTAAATTTATAGTCTGACAATGGTCGGGGGGGGGGGGGCGTTGCAATTGTATTACGTTGTGAAAATAACATCCAAGATGAAAGCAATTCATTAGAAGCTCATTGGAATTGTTATTTTTATTCAAAAGTTTCATTTTCAACGTCTGAAACCAAACTGTTGTTTGGACAGATTTGGCAATTTCTGTTTTCGCATAAACTCGGCCATTGAAAATATTCAACTTGGAAGAAAAATGTGATACAAAGTTCAGAAAGTAAGATTTGAAAAGCTAGCATCTAAAGAAATAGCACCCTGGTTTTCAAAAAATACCTGAGTAGCCCCGTCAGTATTCCCAGGTACTTGCTTGTACTTGTGACAGCATTCACCCAGAGCAGGTTGAGCTGGTTCCGAGTGAATTCGGGGCATCACAAGTGAAGACAGTCCATCTAAGTCTGTCGGTTGCCGACACTTCAAATGAATTTGCAACATAATGACATTTCCAGGTAAAGGTGCCTCAGGTGATAAGCAATAAACTAACCCCTTTCTCAAAGGGGAAGAAGGCAAAGCCTGGGAAGGTGGACTTCCTAGAACTGCTCAGGAGCATACAAATCACATCTCAGTCAACAGAGAAAAGGCCATTTTGATAATGGCCTAGAGTCTGATGACTTATGGGCCAGGGGAAAACCCCTGACTGGAAGGAGGAAATGACAAGCAAACAGTCATTATTTATTTGCCAAAAACTGCAAACGGTGCGGTGGGTGCGGGGGGGGGGGGACAAAAGTCGGAATTTCCACTTTGATCTTGATTTTCTCTTTGGTGTTTTTATGATTCAATCAGTTGACAATTGTTTTTAACGTGCATTCCTTACATAATATTTATTTAATGCAAGGAAGTCTTTGAGCAATTGGTATAATACTCAGGGATTTCCCTAAAATAAAAGATAAACCAATCCATGAAAATGTCAGCAGAACCAACATGCAGTAATCCTAAAATAAACCACGATCCTTCATCAATTCCAACAACCCTTCCAGTTGGAATAAAGAATAACAATGAAAATATGCTCAAATTGAAAGAATGTATCTGAAACTACTATGAATGATCAACTTCCAACACTTGTGAACTCCTATCAATGATGGCAGGTGAACACTTGCGACTATATATTGCCCCAGATGCAAAACCCATAGGAGCTTACAAACTATATACACCGACAAAAAAAAAAAAAAGGTACTTGCATTCCTTGAAAGGAACGTTACACTTCGGGTAAAACTCACTCCACTGCCCAATGTACAATTTAGTAATAACATATCCAAGATATCTTTAAAGCAAACAACACTACTCATGGTCGCTAACTCTGGCCATCAAAACTGCATTATACTCATAGTCACTGCCTATTTCATGGGCTACAAAAGACAAGGCATTGTGTCAGTCATCTTATCAGTGAGAGGAATCCTAATTAAGATTCAGGAGTAAAGATCATTATTGAAATTTCTGTTGAAGACGAAACCAGGCAATCCAGATGATGCAAACAAATTGTCTACCTCTTGAAAAAATGTCCAAGCTATTCTTATGCAGGAAAGCCTTCGAGTAATTAGGTAGAATACTTGGGGATTTCCCTAAAATAAAAGATAAACCCATCCATGAATATGTCAGCAGAACCAATATGCAGTTACCCTAAAATAAATCAAGATTCATCAATTCCAACAATCCTTCCAGCTGGAATAAAGAATAATGATTTTATTTTTTTTTTTTTTTTACACGGTGGTCACCACTTATCAAGGCCCGGAAGCCACTCAGGGATAAGGGTTATTGCAAGTACATTAAGTTAGCGTGGAGATTTGATGAAGTGTTTACTTAAGGGGGCGGTTCATTAGGAATTTGTTAACGTTGGACTTGAAGACATCCAAGTTGTAGTCCGGTGGGAAGCAGGCAGACGGAACAGAGTTCCACAGGCGTGCAGTTCTTAGAAAGAAGCTTTGTTCATGGAATCTACGTTTTGATTTAGGCACAGATAAAGAGTGGGGGAAATTTTTCACAGTGGATTCAGCTAGACGGGTGTTTTTCGTGAAAGATTGGCGAGGGGGGACCAGAGATTGGAGTTCAGACAAGCACCTGCCATGGAAATAATGATAAAACAAGGATAGGCTCGCAACGTCTCTTCTGTGGGAGAGAGGTTGCAGGGTAGAGAAAAGGGCATCCTCCACTAAACCACGAAGTCTATTTTGTACTCTGTCAAAGCAGGATAGGCTGTTTTTAGCAGCTCCTGCCCAGATATGGCAACAGTATTCCATCCTTGGACGTACTTGGCTTTTATATAGATAGAGAATTGCATCAGTAGTGAGATATCTTCTGGAGCGGTAGAAGGATCCCACCATCTTTCCAGCGACCCTGGCAACAGACCTGATGTACGTGTTCCATTTCAGATCAGGAGTAAAGGTCAATATGCTCAAACTGAAATAGTGTATCTTTAAAAATAAAATGAAATAATGGTCAACTTTAACCACTTGTGAACCCCTAGCAATGATGGCAGGGTGAACCCTTGCGACTATATATTGACCCAGATGCAAAACCCATTAGGAGCTTACAAACCATATACACCGACCAAAAAAAAAAAAAAAAAAAAAAAAAAAAAAAAAGGCACTTGCATTCCTTGAAAGGGATGTTACACTTTGGGTACTTGAAGAAGTTGGCCAAAATACACCTCAATAGTGCTCACGAATAGTGGTAATTGCCAAATTGGTCGGCACATCCAGGCGCACAGTTGATCTCAAGCTGTAAGGCAAACCCAGCACAATTCAAATCTTTCTCATCTTGCTACAACCAATTTCCCAAAACTTTTTTTAAAAATACATTTTTTTTACTTCTGCATGGAATGGCTATCATTGAGCTTCATTAAATGAAAAGGATACGTAACAACATTTATCACACCACAAGAAAGATATCGATACAAAGTGGTGATTCGATTATTGCAGACTTCAAGAATAAAGGTAAGGGTGTCTGCACATAATCATGGTTGTGTCATTCGCTACAAGTTCGCCATGACCGAGCACTGGCTAATCCTTTTAATACATCCCCATAAGAACTCGCTCTTCAAGTCTAACATAAACAAATTCCTGATGAATCGCCCCCTTAAGTAAGACACTTTATCAAATCTCCATTACTAACGATTACTACAATATTGTCCCATTGATTATTGTACACGCAATAACCCTTATCCCTGAGTGGCTTCTGGGCCTTGATAAGTGGTAACTACCATGTAAAAAAAAAAAAAAAAAAAAAAAAAGAAAGTTAATACAAGACGTTTAATTAACTCTTGTGTTCACTTTTTTTTTTTTTTTTTTTTTTTTTTACATGGTAGTCACCACTTATCAAGGCCCGGAAGCCACTCAGGGATAAGGGTTATTGCAATGGGATAATCTTGTGGTAATCGTTAGTAATGGAGATTTGATAAAGTGTCTTACTTAAGGGTGCGGTTTATCAGGAATTTGTTTATGTTGGACTTGAAGACATCCAAGTTGTAGTCAGGTGGGAAGCAAGTAAACGGAAGAGAGTTCCACAGGCGTGCACTTCTAAGAAATAACCTTTGTTCATGGAATCTACGTTTTGGTTTTGGCACAGATAAAGAGTGGGGAAAAGTTTTGACAGTGGTTTCAGCTAGACGGGTGTTTTTTGTGAAAGATTGGCGAGAGGGGACCAGAGATTGGAGCTCAGACGAGCACTTCCCATGGAAATAACGATAAAACAAAGACAGGCTCACAACGTCTCTTCTGTGGGAAAGAGGTTGCAGGGAAGAGAAAAGGGCATCCCTCACTAATCCACGAAGTCTTGGAGTTTCTGTCAAAAACAGATGAATTAATTTTGAAATATAAAGTTTATGTTATTTATGTACATCCGAGCTCTTTTCTTTTTTTTTTTTTTATAATAAAGTCGTGATGGGTTTGGTTCGATTATTGCAGATTCCAAGACTTAAAAGTGTAGACTTTAAAACTTGTAGACGATATCTGCACCTGATCATGGTTACGTCATTCATCCTGGGTTAGTTGGGTCCGCTTTTTTCAACAAATTCACCACATCAAAAACACTGGCTGATCAGGCACAGCGATCCATAGTTGCTTCCGTTTTGAATGCAAGCCATTCGTGGTTCCAGCAATGGACCGCATAAACGTGAGGGCCCAGAATCAGTTTAGTATCCTATTTCATTGCCCTGGGCCCAGTTTTTGAGTTGGCCACCGTGACATTTCTTTCAGCCGGGTGGTAATGCTGGGTTAATGTCTTCATAGATGACGTTATCTGGGCGTCGATGAAGGATGTGGCTGCACCAACAAAGACAAAAAACAGAAACTTTGGAATGCAATTCTAGAATTGCCCACACCAAAAGATACGAGGTGTCGTCAATAAATTTCCAGACTTTTTTGTACACACGCATTCAAAATTGTCGTAGATTCTTGAAAATTCAGTATATTATTGCTATATGTCTTATGAGATGACTGACCAATTCTTATGATTTCAGGTTCAAATGAACAGCTACAGCAGAAATTGGAATACATGCTATTAAAACCTGATTGTGACAGCTAGTGAATTTCAGAAATGCACTCCAGACACGAGGACACTTAAGAACAATGTGCAATAAAATTCTATTTTAAACCTGGAAAAATGCCACAGAATCGTATGGAATGCTTCAGACTGCTTTTGGACCATCTAGAATGAATCAAGCATCAGTTTAAGGAAGGCAGAGTCTGTGAAGGATGATAAAAGGTGTGGGAGGAGTAAAGAAGTCAGAACACCAGAGTTGATTGGTCAAATAAAGAATTTCATGGATAAGAATCATCGTGTGTTTACAGAGACAATAAGTGTACATTTTGATGTCAGTGTGGGAACTGTACATACAATTAATCACGAGGAACTGAAGATGCAGAAGATTTGCGCCAATGAACCAGTCCACAACTCCATAATTGTTAGAGACTATTTGACCAAGACAGTTATTCACCCTCCCCATAGTCCTAACTTTGTTCCCTGGGACTTTTGGTTATTTCCTAAGCTCAAGGAAGACATTAGAGGCTGTAATTATAAGACAATTGAGGAGACGAAAGAGGATATGATGCGGATATGATGCGGATCATTGACACGTTCACACAAGAGGATTCCTATGGAGCCTTCCAGGAGTTGTTGGAATGGTACAACAAGTGCATTGCAGCCGGAGGAGATTACTTTGAAGGGGACTAAAGTTTCATGTGGTTGGTTGGTTGTTTTTGTTTTACGGCATATCAACCCTTTTCGGGTTATTTAATGCCGAATCCAAAGATTTTGAAGAAAAAAAATTTTTAATAGAATATATTTGTTGTTTTCAAGTCGGTTTCTATTTAACCCATAGTTGGGACCCTAACAGGTACTACCACTTTAGGTCAGAGTGGATCTGGGAGCAATGGTAATTAAAGGGTGGCTTCACACTCCCCAAAGCCCGCAAGCTGGGGCCTCACCACTGGATATAGTTTAAGGTCATATCCAGGACCGGTGGAGATAGGAGTAGCGTTTCATGTGTGTACTCTCAATACAAGTGGTCATATTGAAAAGTCTAGAAATTATTAAATCATTTCATGAATTACATATGCATATTAGTATTCTAGAGTTGAAAGCCATGTTTAGTTGCAGAACAATTTCTGATGGTTAGTCTGGAGGTGACTTGTTCTTAGCAGACAGTTCTTGAGTTGGAAGCCACAGAGCAATAGATTCTTCCCCGTTTTGACACAAAGAAAACATATGCGAAGTTGCTACAGAAAACGTTTAATTTTTTATGGAGCAATTCTGGTTTCTGATTGGTTGGTAGCAGAACGTGAATTAATTTGATTCGTCAGTTCCTAGCAGCATCGTCTATAAATAGAATCTCCCGACTGTGCGAGATCATACCCCATTATTGTTAAAAAAAATATTGCAACAGCGAGGAACTGAAAATGAGGAAGATTTGTGCAAAGTTTGTCGCAAGGGAGTTTAGAAGATTAGAAAGAGAGACGTCATGGGAATCAAGACAGTTCCTCACCCGCCTTATAGCTAGATCTTGCTCCCTGTGACTTTTGGTTATTCCCTAAGCTCAAGGAAAACCTTAGAGGCTACCATTATTAGACAATTGAGAAGATGAAAGAGGCTGTGATGAGGGTCATTGACGTGCTCACACAAGAGGATTCCATGGGCCTTCCAGAAGTTGTTGGAACGGTACAACAAGTGCATTGCAGCCAAAGGAGATTACTTTGAAGGGGACTAGAGTTTCATGTGTGTACTATCAATAAAAAATTAAAAAAAAGTCTGGAAACTTATTGAAGTCTCTGGCTTTAATCTTATTAACCATATGCATGAACAAATGTCCTGCCATCACGACCAGGAAGAAGAACCTACAATGATTGGCATTTGTGAATTCTTTCAACTCGCTAAATATTTGCCCACGAAATAAAATATTCCTTAACAGAACGATGTGTTATATTTAAACTAAAAACAATTATTGAATCCAAAGGACAATAAAAGTTTTATTTAATTATTGGAATTCTTTTGAGGTGAGTCATTTGTATATTTTATTTATTTATGAACTATCATCGTCATCTTTTTATAGTTGTTTTTTAACAATGTTTCGGCCAACTATTCCTCTGTCCTTCGTCAGTGTTGGAGATGCCCGTCCATGGGATTAATGGACTATCTCATGACGTCGCTTCCTCTAGTGACGTCACTTCCGGTAACGAGTACCGGTGCCCGGCAGTCAGAAATTGGCATGCGCCCAAGGCAGTCGTGTCAAGGCCCTACAATTGAGGAATAGTATTGCTCAACTCACTTTGCCTGTAATATAGGTGAATACATGTTTTTCCCTAAAAGTCCTGTGTTCCTTTCATTTATTACCATTTAACCCCATAACAATGGGCGACGAGGATGAGATTCGAACTCACGCGGGGATACCCCACAAAAGTCAGGTTGTTAATGTCGCGGTTAACCACCTGACAAAGGCCAGAGGAATAGTTGGTCAAAACGTTAAAAAACAACTATAAAATGATGAGGAAATAAAGATAATTAAAAATGTATAGTTAATTAATAAAATATTGTTTTGCTCAGAAATATGCAAATTGACTTCAACATTAGTGCAAGAAACGAACCCAATTTTATTCATTCAAGTATGAGAGTCGTTCCAAAAGTAATGCCTCCTATTTTTGATTCCGTCTGAACGGATTAGAGGGGATTACAAATTGTTATTATAATTTAGGCATTCATGATCTGAAAATTTCATCTTTATGTTGTAGATATTGGCGGTGTGAAACTTTAAGAAAACAATCCTCCATCATGGATGTGCGTCAGAAACAGATGTGTAAGTGAATTCCTGGCAAAGGTGACTATGTAGAAAAATAGATTCTGAGCACAAAAAGGTCACTCGTTTTAATAGTACCACTCCAGTCTTCGTAGTGCTTCAAGTTTTTAGGTTAAAACAATAGGCGGTTTCACTTTTGGAACGACCCTTTGTAATTTTTTTTTTTTACCGTCAGTTCACCCCCAAATAATGCACAGATTCACTTAGTCATGAGGGACTACTATTTGGGACCAAATTTGCAGGAATACTATTTAGGGAGTTGGGCAGCAAGATGTCTGGTTACATTACACTTGAATTTCTGCATGTCAGTACAGTCAAGGAGGCTGGAGCCCAAGAGGGAATTTCAAAGAAAGGGAAAAAGCTATTCAAGTCGAAGGTTTTATGGCATTTAAGAATCTCTACAGTGAAGGGGAGGAATTTCACTGCTTGCCATTGTTGTCGAGGGGTACTAGTGTTCGGAGTTCGTCAAAACACTTGCCATCGAAACACTTGTAAAACAGGCACAAGGATGCCAAGTTTCGGCGATTAGACAGAGGTTGGTGCTTAGTTGACAGTTCAGGACCTATTAGGTTGGCGGCTCTTCTTTGCCTTCAGGACAAGATCACAGTGTAGTATCTGTCCTGATACTACACTTCACCTTTTCTGTCCTCGGTCAGTGAAAGAGAAATCCTTCATGACAGAGACAATTTAAATTTTTGTTCTTCTCTAGAGTATCCCTTTTTGGGGAGCCGGATTTTCCCTACATTAAAAAACGGCCTTGTGTCTAACTCTGCCCTCTCGGGGAGGCAAGTAAATAGGGACTCTTTTGGAGCCTGTCTAGGAACGAGAGACTAGTGGCAGATTCACCAGCCCAGATGGAAATAGAAAGAACACGCACACATACACACACACATACACAGACACTGCGCATGCGCGCTACACACAAAACCCCGAATACTGAAAGTGAAAGGTAGGTTTGTTTAAGATGGCAATAATATAAAAACTTTTTTTTTTATCTTCTCGAAATTACACACAGGGAGAGAGAGGGTGGGTGGTGTGTTAATGCTCACATGAAAATGAAACTTGGAGGCAGACATTAAACTCCAAACAGCTCAAACCTTTTTCTTTTTTCTAAGGGAAAAGAGGGACAAAAGAAAGCTAGGGGCGTGAGAAAATTAATAAAACCCTGACCAAGAGTCGGCCAATAACAGAATTAGAGGAGGGGGGGGGATAAATTTGCATCATCATCATCGTTCAAGAAATAAAACATGAAATGATTTGTCTGACGTTGCCCGGATTGAGAGTTTCGATAAAAATTATTTAAAATATAGTTAAGTGTTTTGAATGGAATGTTGATTTTTTTTTTTTTTTTTTTAAATCCTTTTTCATTTTCCCGTGCTCTTATTCAAATCGGCACTTATGGCGGCAATCAAAAAAAAAAAAAAAAAATTAAAAAAAAAAAAACAGAAAAATCTGCATGATGTACGTACTTCGTTTCAGAACGAAGATGTCATATTCCAAAAATTACGTAATTTGATTTTTTTTTTTTTTTTTCAAGAAAATCAAATTTGGACGATTACGTGAATCGTAGCGATTTCGTTAGCCATCACAAAATTCGATGAAAAAGAGGCGGGGACTCAATTCGAAGTGTCTAGGTCAAAATCAGCCTTATGTTCAACACAGTTTAGTAGTAAAATTGTAAATTTTTATTTTCTTAGTTTGAAATAAAATACATGGTCAATTTACATGATTTTTGGAAAGATACATAGACTTTTCTGTATTTTTATGACTTAATTGCAGCCATAAGTGCCAATTTGAATTAGCACCAACTTTTTCTTCATTCCATTTTTAATTTCAACAAATATGAGATAATAAAATATTGCATTTTCAAATATATTATTGTATTTAACATAAAATTGTATTTATTAAAATTTCGTTTTTAAGCAAGAAAAGCACACGAGATCCTGTTTGATAGTTTTATTAATACAAAAAGTATTCATGCTGAATAATGTGGTTCTTTAAGACAACAGAGGCGCGTTCGAAAAGCAGTTTTTCTTTGTGTTAGCAGCACAAAAATAATGCTTGACTATTGTGCCCCTTTTTAAAACTAAAATTCAAGCCAGAGATCGTTTTCAAGAGAGTTTAAAAGTTATAACACATAGATTAGAAAAAGCTGTCAAAAAGCAAATATATAACAAATAAATGTTATAAAAGGCAAGAGAAGTTTTTTTTTTTTTTTTTTTTTTTTTTTTTTACTTAACTGGACAAGTTTTTAGTGTTTTAATGTTAAATGTTTATCTGGTTCGAAAAATATACAGTGTTTATCGGTATATTTGAAAAAGACAAATGGCGGCAAGGTCTCTGCTGAATACATTAAGTTTGGGAAAATGAGTTCAAACTAAAAAATTATACAAAATATTTTCAGGTCACGGTAAAAAAAAAAAAAAAAAAAAAAAAGAAGAAATCAGTCACGATTTACATTTAATGTCACTTTTCAACCTACCGGGCTTTAAATGTTTTTTTTTTGTTTTTTTTTCATTGCAAATATTCACTTTTTTTACGAGGTGTTAGCTAACAAAGATGGCCGCTGACAAAAGAAAAATGTTGGCAGTCATCTTTGTTGGCTAACAACTCGTAAAAAGTGAATATTTGTGATGAAATAAAGAATTTTAAAAAAAAATTTAAAAAACTTTAAAACACACAAAAAAAAAGAAAAGAAAATGAGCCATGAAGGTATAAAAGTAATATTTAGTAACATTTATTGTATTTTTGATTTTTTTGATTTTTTTTTTTTTTTGTTGTTTGTTTGTTTGTTGCTTCCCTGCACAATTTCCCATTCCTTCACGGCTTTAACGAATAGATCATCCATCAGCACAAAGCCACTCTTTTGAACAATTCATATGGAATTCTCTGGAACAAAGTTTCAAAGACAAAAATAAAAATCAACGCTTATGTACTCTAATTGTCACCATTAAAGCTAACACTAAATGTGCTGTTAATTCGAATACGTCTTTGAACACTTCTGTATATTGCTTGACCGATCCACCAACCATTCATTAGGTCAATGGTTCTCAACCGTTGATGACCCATAGCACCCTCACTAGATATTACAACACTTGAAGACAAATTTTTCAACAAATGCAGATTTTTTTGTTGTTGTTATTGTTTATCTAGTAAAACTGAAATTATAAACCGAAGTGAAACTTTTGCTGAAAATGACATACTTGCTGTTGAGCTCGAGTGACGAGATCTTTTATGTCTGTTTTCATTTTGACCAGCAAAACGGACATCGTTTCTAACATTAAGACAATTTGTGAACTTCGTTTTAATGGTCGCCTTTAACAACTAAATATTTTCGTTTACATAGAAAAGTTACTAGACAAACAGCGTGATTTTTGGAATGTGACATCCTTGGACAAGTGTGTACACCATAAAGATTTTTCTGTATATAGCTTGACTAATCCACCAACCATTCATTAATCCAGTGTTTCTCAAGCTTTGATGACCCGTGTCTCCTTTACAGAGTATCTCAACACTTGCGGCCCCCTGCTGCAGTGCTACACGTGAACCAAAGTGTTTTAAAAAGTTGTTCATTAGTTAAATTAAAGTGAAAATTTTGCTGAAAATGACACATTTGCTGTTGAGCTCGAGTAACGGGACCTCTTATGTCAAACTTCATCTTGGACCCAGCAAGACGGATATCGTTGCTTACATCAAGACGGTTTCTAGACTTCGTTTTAAATGGTCAGAAAATCCACATTTGCAAAGATATGTTGTAGCGCATTGTAGGAGCATTGCAGATGCCTTTTTCGTTTGTTATCTTGTGACAAGAGTGATGCGACTTATCTGACCTAAGGTGTGCATTGAAGTCTCTGCACTTAATAACATGGTGTTTGGGTATCTCATTAACCGTACTCGATAGAGTTTCATAATGTGCTCCTGTAACATCACTTCCTTCAGTGGGTGCATAGTTAACAATTACTGTAGTCATGGGGTTACCACTAAAGGTAACGACTAAAACTCTTTTGTTAACGGGTCTTATTTCTGCTAGTGCCCGTTTCGCACTTTTATTCACAAGGAAGCCTACTCTCCCATGAGCTGCTCCATTTGAGCTTCTCCAGGCACCAGTTGTTTAGTTTTTGTATACGAGTGGGTAGATTCGGTGGTGGAGCGTCCTGAAAAATGACAGAGATGAGAGACTAGATACAGATGTCTTTTTGCTGAGTAGGGGTTATGCATCCTGAACAGACAACCAGAAGCTGGAAAAGTTTTTTTTTTTTTTTTGCTGCTGAAGGCTATATGTATTCCATTATGGTCCAGTTTGGCATTTTCCTTGGAGTTGTCTTAGGCAGTTCTTTATTAATTTGTTTCTGTTCCTTCTTGAAATTCCTATTTCATGTTTTTCAGTCTATTGTGATCTTGTGGCTGTTCCCATATCTTGCTCCAGAGGTGTTTTGTTTCTGGATGGTTTCTCTGTTCTTGGCTTTCCTCCACGTATGTTTTGATAAACTTGACTTGTATTACTTTTGTGATGTTCCTATTTGTATCATCGCAATTTTTCACTTTTTTTTTTTTTTTTTGCTATTAAGTTTTGTTTTAATTCTTCATGTTTTTATTTAGTCTTTCTTCATTAGTGAGTAATATTTAGATCAGTGTCTTTTTACAAGTTAGTCACCATTTATCAAGGCCTCAAGGCCACTCGAGGATAAGGGTCAATTAATGTAAGGTGGTAGTGTAGTAATTGTTAATTGTGTAGATTTGTTAGAATTTGGATTATTTAAGGAGATTGCTCAACAGGACCTTGTTTACATTGGAATTGAAGGTTATCATATTGTAATCAGCTGGGAAGCAAGCCAATAGATTACGCTCAATTGATAAAGAAAAGTCATAGTACATTTACTTTGGATTAATGCAGATTTATGAGTCCCACAGAAGTTGAGACAACGGAACGCTTGATCTGCAAGTATATGAATAAATGGTTAGGGGTTGCCTATTTTCCGACACACGTGACACTACACGGTTCATCAACAAAGTTAAAACTTCCGTCGTCAATTGTTGTGGAATATAAATCAAGTAAAGCACAATTCTTGTAGATGCTGCGTGACTCGCGCAAAACAACAGTGAAGAATGCCAACTCGTAGTAAAATATCGGGTTGGAAAAAGAAGCAAAACAACCTGTAGAAAATACAGAATCGGCCCTTAGGATGCAAGAAATAATTGGCGCCATGATATGTGAAATAGCAGGTCTATACCTAGCATTGGTCGTCCAAAGAACCTCCTGTAAAGAAGAGAAAGATAGTTTCGGAAGAAATTCATAATCTTGAGGAAGCCAAGTGCATTGCTACAGCTGTAGGTTAAACCAAACAAAATGCATGGTCCAAGTGGGTTGGTTGGTTAGTTGGTTGTTTTATGGCATATCAACCCTTTTCAGGTTATTTAATGTCGAATCCAAAGACTTTGAAGAAAATTTTTTAAATAGAATATATTTGTTGTTTTCAAGTCGGATTCTATTTAACCCATAGTTGGGACCTTAACAGGTACTACCACTCCGGGTCAGAGTGGACCTGGGAGCAATGACAATTAAAGGGTGGCTCCACACTCCTCAAAGCCCGCAAGCTGGGGCCTCACCACTGGATATAGTTTAAGGTCATATCCAGGATCATGGTCCAAGTGGGAGAGAGTAAAAAACAGAGACCATGTCGTGCAATCTCAAATACATGGAACCTAAAATTTAAGTTTTCTTATAAAAGCAGCCTACAATATCTCTCCAACACTAGTTAACCTTCATGCCTGGGGGTTAACTACATCTGATCAATGCAAAGCATGTGGGAAAACTGCCCACCTCAAACATATTCTCACCCCCTAAGAAGCTACACCTGGATACAAAATATTGGAGATTGTGGAGGTTGCAAAGGTATGTTGTACAATTGCCAATAAAGCTCAAGATATCACCAGTAGAGCGATTCATTCCATTAAAGGAAATAGTTCAAAATCTTTATATCAAAATTCCATTAAAGGAAATAGTTCAAAATCTTTATATCAAAATTCCATTAAAGGAAATGGTTCAAAATCTTTATATCAAAATTCCATTAAAGGAAATGGTTCAAAATCTTTATATCAAAATTCCATTAAAGGAAATGGTTCAAAATCTTTATATCAAAATTCCATTAAAGGAAATGGTTCAAAATCTTTATATCAAAATTCCATTAAAGGAAATGGTTCAAAATCTTTATATCAAAATTCCATTAAAGGAAATAGTTCAAAATCTTTATATCAAAATTCCATTAAAGGAAATGGTTCAAAATCTTTATATCAAAATTCCATTAAAGGAAATGGTTCAAAATCTTTATATCAAAATTCCATTAAAGGAAATAGTTCAAAATCTTTATATCAAAATTCCATTAAAGGAAATAGTTCAAAATCTTTATATCAAAATTCCATTAAAGGAAATAGTTCAAAATCTTTATATCAAAATTCCATTAAAGGAAATGGTTCAAAATCTTTATATCAAAATTCCATTAAAGGAAATGGTTCAAAATCTTTATATCAAAATTCCATTAAAGGAAATGGTTCAAAATCTTTATATCAAAATTCCATTAAAGGAAATGGTTCAAAATCTTTATATCAAAATTCCATTAAAGGAAATGGTTCAAAATCTTTATATCAAAATTCCATTAAAGGAAATGGTTCAAAATCTTTATATCAAAATTCCATTAAAGGAAATGGTTCAAAATCTTTATATCAAAATTCCATTAAAGGAAATGGTTCAAAATCTTTATATCAAAATTCCATTAAAGGAAATAGTTCAAAATCTTTATATCAAAATTCCATTAAAGGAAATAGTTCAAAATCTTTATATCAAAATAGGCAGAGATCGTCATTGTTTGATGGCTGCACAAACTGACGCTTTGTGTTCGATTTATAATATAGGCTCATATTTCCAACTGAAATAGCGTTAACGGATCAGCGTCCAGATATTGTCATTTGGTCTGTTAACTTGAAAAAGTTTTTATCATTAAATTAACGGTTCCATTTAAGGAAAATTTTGACTGGCCGCATCAGCCTAAGTTGGAATGATATGAAGATCTACGAGAAGAATGTATCAGAAATGGCTGGAAAACCATTGTATTTCCTATCGGAGTCTGATGACAAGGTTTTATTGCGAACTCAACCTCTACATTCTTTAATAATCTTGGTCTTTCTCTGTCAGACAAGAAAAAATACAGAAAGGAAATACAAGACAGGGCTTTATCTGCATTATTGTGCATATGACCATCCCACAGATTGACAACAATCCAACAAAGTCTGGTGGTATCGTGAGATACTGCAGGGGCGGCCTGGGCTAGTCGTAATGTTTCAATCCCGAAACCATGCCTAAACCTATTGATTATTATATTATACCCAATATTTTTTTTTTTATTCTTGTTAAACACTTGTGTTCGTATGAATATGGTGAGTTTTTCTGGGTTAGGGGTTGCCGACAGAATAGACGATTCAGCAAAGTTGACGATTAAATTGCATCGATGTACAAAATTCGATGAATTTCGTAAACACAAAGTGTAAAACAGTTAAGAAAACAACCAGTCAGGACACATGCAGTGCATCACATATCGAACCAAACACTGCCCGGATTTGAAACAGGCCACATAGTTTTAACATTCACAGGCAACATGAATTGGAACAAATACATTGAGGAAATTGCCAAGGTTGCTGCAAAGATGAGCTCCCTCTACTGTACTAGAAAATTACTCCCATCAGAGAGTATTCCATCTCATTACAAAGCCATAATTAGCCCATGCATAGAATATTGTTGTTATATCTGGGCTGATTCATCTACCACTAGTCTCTCCGTTTTGGACAGGGTCCAAAAAAAGAATTTCCAATCTAATAGGTCCAGCACTAATGGCCATGCTCCAGCCCCCGTCTCATCACCGCAATGTTGTCGTCCTATGTCCGTTTTTAAGAAGTATTTTAATGAAATGTGCTCTGATGAACTCATTGCACTTGTATCCCCTTCTCGACGTACATACCCTCAACTAAACTGACAAGCAGCAAAGTCCCACTCCTTCAGTGTGGAGATCTAGGTGCCGGAAAGCCTTCTACTCCAATAGTTTCTTCCGTTGGATTGTTAGACTTTGGAATTCCCTCCCCATTTCCCACTTTTACTTCATTTTTAATTTCTAAATTGTAGTTTAATATTGCAGTTACTAGCATGACCCATGGAAATTCCACGAATCATGCGAAATATATTTCATCAAGAAATGTATTTTTCTGGATAGCATAAAAAAATTAGTTTTTTGGGTAGAAAAAAAAACAATAACACGCAGCAAATATGAGTTTATAAACATTTCTATGAAAATAGTGTTCATTGTATTTTAAATATAAAACTGACTCAAATGAAATAAATTAATAAGTACTAATAAATACTCAGAAAGTAATATTGTGCTACATAGTTCAATACAAATAATAAAATTACATTGTAAGAGACAATCTTTAATTTATTTCTTCATTCCAGCACTTCTTGGCAGACAAAGTTTTTTTGTTTCTTTCAAATCTTCCCCCTTTTTTATGTAATGTTTCACTGACTTCTTTCTCCAGTGAAGAACTGCTGCACATCAAAATTACAAGTTCCTTTCTCAAACCATTACAACAATGACCATATACTAATGATATTCGAAAATGAAGCTACATGAAAGGAGGGGGGGGGTCACTCATTCTAAACCAGGGCTGCCAGATTGGCTTTTTTAAAGCCAAATTTTGTGAATTTAGCCTTTTTTTTTAAACAGTTTGGCTTTCAATAAGTTGTATTTGGCCTTTTTTTTTTTTTTTCAAAACATAATGTACAGACTGACTAAGGAAAGAATAAACAGAATGTTATACAGATTGAAAATATATCACATGATTAAATTGACCAATCAGCAGCCACTATTTACACATGGCGCCAACAGACTCTGGGAATCAGTTATCACTCAAAATCTTCTGTTAACCATCCCATCTTATTCAAAAGCAAAACTGGATTGCTAAAAATCCGCAAGGAAACCAGCACACGACTGACGACTTCCCATGAAGCATCATTACATCAGAAATGTCACGAGAGATAAATAATATTGAAAAAGTAGGTCATACATTTTCGCAAGCCCAAATAAAAACATGAATGTTTGTGATGATGACAATCCCGTTTCTCGTATTATTTGAATTCATCGGACATCGGTTCTCATCTGGAGTGTGATTTTCACAACGTTTCGGTCGATGTAACCTTCGAAATTCTGCAGGTGTATCTTGTTGAATTCGAGAATGCGTCTGTCGAACTACAGAATTTAGACGGAAATCTGTAACGAACCCTTTATTTACTTCACGGAGGTAGCATGCTCTTGTTTTGTCAGCCATGACTGGATAAAGGTCCTTAGTAATTTGCAATTTTATTTTTCGATTGCCCCCATTGAGAATTGAACCTTCAACCTTCAGAAGAATATCATTTTTTACAATTGATTTTCCCCCGAGTACTCTAACCACTGCGCCACGAGTCCTTGTGGACAGTTCTAGTACAAATTTCTCCTAAAGGTTGAAGATTCAATTCTTAGGGTTGGCGATCAAAAAATACAACTGCAAATTACATTTCTGAGTTCGATAAGATGCACCCAAAGAAGGTCAAATGTTATACCGACCGAAACATTGCGAAAATGACACTAAAGATGAGAACAGTAGTCCGAAGAATCTAAATATTACGAATAACCAATCCTTATCTGAAAAATTAAGAAACGTAATTCCGTTTCTTTTACTATACAAAGTTATCTCGTCAAATTTTTTAAAGTCAGACCCAAATAGCAATCTGGCCGACATATTCATACTCGATTCAGATCAGACTACTTAAATGTTTTCGCTTTCAACCATGTTATTGACATGAATATATTTCGTTATGAGTTTCTTTCTGCAAATACTTATTCCGGCCAAGAAAACTTTCTGAGTGAATTTTTTTTCTTAACAATTAAATAAAAAGCATAAAAATTAAATGGTGAGCAGGGCTTAAGACAGGAGTACACAGGTTCTTGGTCTTCAACATCAAGGTGGGTGGAGGTTACTAATATAAAACTAAACATTTTAACCGATTATAAACAGGAAAAGATTATAACCTGTTTACTTAAAAGGAGTTTTTTATGTTAAACTAGCAGGAGTACCCGGAGTTGCCCGGGTGTGGAGAGGTGATGTAGTAAGGAGCCAATACCACCAGAAAACTAAATAAATAAATAAATAAATAAATAAATAGACGCAGCCTGGGTGGAGAGAGGTGTAAAAAAAAAAAAGTTTAATCGAACGGTAAAATAATTCAGTTTTTGTTTTAAAAAGGGAAAAAAAAATTTCATTACGTAAGCCTCGAAATAAGGAGTAGGCAGACAGGCTCGAACATGCAACGCGAAGAAGGAAAAGAAGGTGAAAAAAAGCAACCTGCTTAAACCCCGCAGCCACCATGACAAGACTTTAAATTAAGGCTAGTCATTGCAAACGCGTATGATGACTTTGCAAAAATGTCGGCGAAAAAGTTACCTCTCCTTATACAAAATTGCCTCGTTGAAGGTGAAGGAATGAATGTTTTTGGTCAATTTTTTGATATTTGTTGTCCAAGACATCGGGCTTCAAAACGATATTGATCTGGTCAGTATCCGTCGCAATGTCGCATGTGTCAAAAGTCTTTGCGATACATACAAACACACACATTTTGTCTTTTATATAGATAGATTTCTAGAGTAAATGTAGAGATTAGATTTAATTCTATTAACATCTAACTTGAACAGATACCATAATACTTAGTTCGCTGTACTTTGTAATAACAAAGGTCCATACAAAATTTCAGTCAGATCAGCTCAATGGTTTCCGAGACAAAGTGGGACGGATTGACAGACAGACCAAGAGACTTCCTTTATGTCAGGAAATTGTAGGCATGGTCATAAACTAGACTTAGGCCGTTAAAAAAATAAGCAGTTATAGCCTGTTGACTTAAAAATTAGTGCTTTATGCCAAATTTCTAGAATAAAAATGGTATTGTGGGGATTGTATTAATCGCTGTTAATCCCTAACTATGAAGCAAATGGATACCATAATACTTAGTTCGTTGCACCTTATCAAACTATTAAAGAAAAACTTAAAAACAAAAAACTTAAACTAAAAATGAAAAAATTTAAAAAAATTTTTTAAAAAGCTTAAACAAAAAACAACAAAACTAAAAAAAAAACTTAAACAATGCAAACTATCATCAAAGCGAAACAACAACACTAATAAAAAAAAAAAAAAACTTAAAAACACTCCTTTTTTCTGGATCACACTTCTACATCTGGTTTTATAGTTACAAAAGTCAACACTTTTATGAGCCCACACCTCTGCACTCCTCTAAAGTTCAAGGAGTGATTTGATGACGGGAAGGGGGGGGGGAGAATTTAAATAACATTCCAGGAATCTTTATTGGCTGAACTGCCGGTTTGTCAAGCTTAAGCGTGCAATTGCACTTTCAAAAACGCGAAAAATGAATTTGAATTTAAAATAATCAAAACATCTGCACAAGTAACGGATCCCATCGGTCGGTCTTTCTTTTGAAACGCCAACTCCGCTCGTCTGCGAGTCGCTCTTTCCTTCAAAACGGCAGCTTTGCCGGTCGTACGCTGCGCTGCTGCCCTTTTCTTTTTCATAACAGCAGCTCTGTTCTTTGTTAGTCATTTTCAAAATTTTAACAACCGTTTTATTTGAAGGCACGAGAAGATGAAGTGTCATGGTAAAAAAAAAAAAAAAAAAAAAAAAGTCTAATATGTCAGTGTTAAATGTTTTTGTGTGTTGGGCTTATTCGCCCCCGCCCTCCTTACTTCCCCTTCTAAAATTCTGCTGATGAGGGATGGGCGGACCCCTGACTGCAGCTGCCTCCTCCATATTGAAAGAAAGAAAAGGAAAAAAAAATAAATAACCACCGACTACAACAAACAGTCATAGAGTCATCTCAGTAGAAGTGGGCTACAGACATTTTGTTGTAGAAAAAAAAAAAAACTACAAGAAACACATTACTCTGCCACCCCCCCCCGCTTTATTCAAACTGGGGATGGAGCATCCCATCGGACGTCAAATATTCACCTGCTATCTCATACATTTCAACCGAGAGATCTTTTTAAGATTTTAACCCTCCCTTTTAATGCAATTGTTTGAATCTCTCTTGCACTTGGTTCATCGGGTATATTCATTCAAGTAGTTATTGAAATTCTTTCAGCTTCTATATAATTACTCGAATGATGGAAGTCTTAAGATTCCAGTTTCTTTTCATGTCGTATATAAGGCCTTTGTATTTCGTTATCTTTTCCCTCTCAGCTCTTAAAACTAGCAGCGTTAAGGACATTTACTTCAACTAAGGTTGCTACTTTCTCCCTCTTGTTCCATAAAAGCTCCGTTTTCTAAGTACGTAGGAAGGAATCTCAGTCATGGTGGACGATGTATCACTAGTTTCTAATTTTTTTTTTTTTTTTTTTTACAAGGAATTTACCATTTATCAAAGCCCGAAGGACACTCGAGATTAATTTTTTTTTTTTTTTAATTCAATTTTCACCCCAAACAAGGCACAGTGCCACTTTGAAGCAGGAGGCTACTATTAGGGACTTAATTAGCGGGGTCATTATGAAGGGAGATGAGTAGAAAGATGTTTGTTAACATTACAGTTGAACTTCTGCATATCATTGCAGTTGGGAAAGCAGAATCCCGGAAGGGAGTTCCAAAGACCCGCAGTTCTGGGGAAGAAACTATTGGAGTAAAAGGCTTTCTTGCACCTAGGGATCTCTACTGTAAAGGGATGAGACTTAGTAGCCTGTCGGGTTTGTCGGGGGTAGTTACGTCGGGGAGGTACAAGTGTTTGCAGTTCGTCAGAGCATTAATGCAAAGATGGTAGTGTAGTAATCGTTAATAGTGTAAAGTGAGTAGAATTTGATTATTTATGGGGACGGCTCAACAAGAACTTGTTTACATTGGACTTGAAGGCTACGATATTGTAGTCGGCCGGGAAGCAGACCAGCGGAACAATGCTCCACAAGGGGGGGCAGTTCTAGGAAATAAGCTTTGTTCATGGAATCTGCTTTTAAATTTAGGCACAGATAGAAAGTGGTGGAAATTGTTGATAGTGGTTGTAGCTAGTAAAGTGTTTTGTTTCTTTTGGGGGGGGGTGCGAAAGTCCTGCAGGTAGGAACATTGATTGGAGCTCAGACGAGCACATGCAATGAAAATAACAATAGAGCAGAGACAGGCTCGCAACGTTTCTCATGTGCGAAAGAGGTTGCAGGAAAGAGAAAAGGGCATCGGTATCACCTACTAGGTTTCGAAGTCGGTTTTAAATCTCTATCAAGGCAGGATATGAGCAACGAGCAGCTTCTGCCCAGATGTGGCAATTGTACTCCATTTTAGGATGTACTTGGTTTTTCTTATACAGACAGAGGATTGCATCGGTATTTTTTCTTTTTTTTTTTTTTTTTTTGTAGATGTTCCCAAGACTTGCTGATATACAGGATATTCGGCTTTTTACAGATTTTCCAGTGGAGATTCTTTATGTAATTTGACATGTGCTTTCACGAGAACTGATTTTTTTTGTCTTTTTTTTTTATCGATGGAATTTAGTTTTCAATAATTAATATCGTGTTTTAAATTTCATTTGTCTGAGTGTTTCGACCATTTGTCTAATTATCCTCACGGACTTAAAATATCAACAGAAATAATTACAATTATTTGACGAAATACAATAACTTTAGAATCAGGTACTTATTTAGAATTACACGGATTTAAAAGAAAAAATACAGAAGAATCTGTATGATGTACGTACTTATCACGAACTATGTCATATTCCAAAAATCACATAAATTGATCAAGTAGTTTTTTTTGGGGGGGAGAGGGTTATCAAGAAAAGAAAAAGGTACTTCACGGGGAACGTGGACTCTGCGTAAACGGCTTTTTTTTAATGACTGCTCCCTGAAATCTTTCACTTTCTTCGTGTATATCTCATACAAATTTTTTTTAATCGAGCGTGTATTTTTATTTTTATTTTTTGAGTAAATTTAATTCATACTTTTATTTCGTGTTTTTATTTTATTTTTATATTTTCTCCACTAAATATTTTTCATTTTTGTTACATATTTAATGTTTTTACCCCCCTCCCCTTCTTTTTGGACCTTAAATAATACTTCAAAACAGTTTTCGTGATTAAATAAACCAATGAAAACCTTTTGTGCATGCGCTTAAAGGGAGCCGTCATTAAAAAAAAAAACGTTTACGCAGGGTCCACGTTCCCCATGAAGTACTAATAAAAATCTACATACAGTGTGTGGTATTCCCAAATGGTCCCCCATTTCCCTACTGACCAGGTTAAACGTTGCTTAACTTCAGTGATCTAACGAGAACCGGTATGTCAACGTATATGAAAATATGTACCTTGTACCTCTTATATAGTTACATGAAATTCACATTCAATACGGAAAAATTGATGAATAGATTTGGAAAATTGTCAAGATTTAAATAAAACTGATGAGCTTTTTCGTCCATCATAAAATCAAATGTAGAAACGGGAAAGATTGTGTAGCGTCAATTTTCCAAAATTTGAAATAAATGTCTGAGTCGGTGATAAACTGCAGAAGTGACAAATAATGCGCAAGTCACGTAGAGACGGAAAACAAAGGCAAGAAGTTGTAATTACCGGCAATCGAATGAATGGAAAAATGAAATTGAAGTTGAAACAGCAATATGGAAAATTGTGTTTTAGTTGCCGGGGGGGGGGGGGGGGGGGTAGAGAGATGTGAAGGGGGAGGAGGAGGAGCGATATAAGCAAGAGAAGACAAAGAAATAGGGAGGAGGCACTGAAGAAAGAGAGAGAAAGAGACAAAGAGAGAGAGAGAAGGGAGGCTAAAGACAAAGAGAAGGAGGGAATAGAAAGAGGAGGATAGAACGTGATAGACCTTTTGGCTCTTTTATATGATAGGGGCGCGTAAGAAAATATTCTAATTTTAGTGCAAGAAAAATGAGCCAAATAACAGGCCAGAAATGATTTTTATATTCGGCAGTTTAAAGGCATCAATCGGACGAAACCATTTCACAAACGAAAAAGGGTGCTTCTTGCCAGACGATTCGACTATTTTTTAATGAGGCCTTTGAACTGTCGAATAGAAAGTTATTTCTAAGAATTAAAAAAAAAATGTTCCGCATTGTGGTTTCTTGACGAAAGAACGATCATTTTTGCGTACGCGCCCCTGCTGTACAAAAAAAGTCGCAATATGGCATCATTAGACATCATCATCGTCAACATGAATGAACTAAATCGGCCATCATCATCATCTGAATTGTTCTGATGGACACTGAATTGTGATGTTTTAAAAAACAGACCAATGTGCAACGTTTGAAAGGATTGTCCATATTTGTACATGTTTAAACAATTAAAAAATCATTTTCAATTTATTTTTAATTTAATTTGCATAAAAAGATAACATAAAAATCAAAAATAATGTGGTTCTCCTGACCCTTCTGCCTCCCAATTTTTCGTCTGCTAAAATTTTAATCACGTGATTACGATATTAAAAATCACTTTATTGGTACTTATGCACGTATGTTACCGGACTGGCAGGTGTTTTATAACTATTCTGTACTTTCACCTAACAAAAAACTTGAATATATTGACTTAGCGCATGAAGGAGGAAGGACCGTTTGAATAAATTCACAAAAATTTGTAATTATAAAAAAAAAAAAAAAAAAAAAAAAATTTATTTTCAGTTGCATGCACTTATGTTACTGAACTGGCGGGTGTTTTGTAAACTATTTCTGTACTTTCACCTAACAAGTTAACAAAAAGATATCGTAAAACTTGAATTTAACTTGAAAATACTATTAAAAAAAAAAAAATACCACGGTAACATAAGTGAGTAAGCCTCAGCCCCACTATTTTGCATATTTCTTTTGAAAAATACCGTTTGACTGAATTCAATGATTTAAATTTAAAGTGTTTCTAAAAAATAAACAAAAAAAGAACCATTGCAGCCCATGCACGCAATAAAGCGATTTTACAAATTTAAATCATTGTGAATTTATTCAAACGGTCCTTTATCTCGCTAAATCAATTCCCCCTTCATTATATATATATATATATATATATATATATATATATATATATATATATATATATATATATATATATATAAAATTCAAGTTTTACGGTATCTTTTGTTTATTAATTTGTTAGGTGAAAGTACAGAATAGTTACAAAACACTCGCCAGCCCGGTAACATAAGTGCATAAGTACCAATAAAAGTGATTTTTAAGATCATATTCATCTAAATTCATAACAAGCGGTATTTGAATGAATGAATTATTGCCGCTATACGTAATCACGGGAAGCAATGAGATAAAAGATGAAATAATAAAAAGATGCAATTAATTTAATGTATTTAAGACCTTTTTTTTTTTTTTACTGTAAGTATATTTCGCTTCTGCATTTATCGACCCGCGATTTCCACGAAGTTACTCGGGTGTGACCGGTAGATGACGGGAGTAAATGGAAACGATCGGGTGAGCCTTATTAAAAAAAAAAAACAAAAAAAAAAAAACACGCACACACAAATTGCTACATCCCCTTGTTAAGAATGGCGAAATTACATTATTTTTTTTTAACTGTTTTTCTTAATGTTCCACACGTAATCGTCTATATAAAAAATACAAAAAATACAATATCCTTTTGTTTTTATGTGTGTTTGGGGGGGGGCTACAATATCTTGAGAAATTATTAATCGAATATTCATTGAAATCCAAAATCTATTTCTTTTGTACAGTTCACGTAAAAAGCACAACTTGGGTTTGAATTCCTAGAAATTATCGATTGTATATTGTTGTCTATCGACCGTAATGTCATCTCCACGTGATGTTGAGAAAAAAGCGGCTTGTGAAGAAACTGATCTCTTTTTGAAATCAATTATTTTATCATTGCTTAATTCGATCGAGGTATTTTTATTATCATTAATTATTATTATTATATCTTGTATGCATATTTTACTTATATTGTAAAAATTCTTTACTATAAAATTGTACTTGTGTCTGTGTCATATATAATTATACACACACAATATTGCTAAATACCTCGCATTTTACCCCTTTTGGTGATTGTTAAGATAGTCGATAGATCGATTATTTTAAATATGTGGTTTTAAGCAATAACAACAGTACTTACTTGTCATGTCAAAAATTGTAATATACCCCAAAAAATAACGAAAATTCATCGAGTAGAAAATTATTTACAGTTAAAACTGACCCACTAAATTATCGCCCCATTAGCCTCCTCCTGCTTTTCGCCAAAATATTTGAGTCCTTAGTTAATCAAGCCCTAGTCCAGCACCTAACAGCTGCTAAACTCCTGACTGACAAACAATATGGATTCAGGCAAGCCCGTTCAACAGCAGATATCTTAACTGTAGTTTCTGAACGTATATACCGTTCATTGGATAAAACTGGGGAGGGTAGAGAGAGCGGTGGCCCTTGATATATCTAAGGCTTTTGACAGGGTATGGCACGATAAGGAAAATTAGATCATATGGAATCACTGGAAGAATTCATAATGTAATTAAATCCTTCTTAGAAAAATCAAAGTTGTCCTCGACGGTCGTACATCCAAACAATATGACATAAATGCGGGAGTACCTCAGGGGTCTATCCTTGGACCTATATTATTCCTGATATTCATAAATGACCTCCCTGATAATATTGTTTCGGAGATGGGTATATTTGCCGATGACACCACTCTCTATAACAGATATGAGGGGAAAACAAATGAACACATATCCAAGGAAATGGCAGAAACACTAGAGGATGACCTCCAATCCGTAGTGGAATGGGGACAAAAATGGTTGGTCACATTCAATGCTGCTAAGACTAAGCTTGTTTCCTTCAATAACTACAAGAAACCTTCTCTACCACCAATAGCAATGGCCAAGAACACATTGCCTGAAAGTACTTCTTTTAAACTCCTCGGCCTAACGTTTACAGAGAATATGAACTGGAATAGATACATTGAGAGCATGCAAGGAAGGTTGGCTCCCTCTACCGTGCTAGAAAACTACTTACGCCTGACAGTATCCTATACCTCTATAAGGCCACCATTCGCCCATGTATGGAGTACTGTTGTCACATCTGGGCTGGTGCATCTCCTGCTGTTTGTCTCTCGCTCCTGGACAGGGTTCAAAAGAGAGTCGCCAACCTGATAGGTCCTGAACTGTCATCTAGGCTTCAGCCTCTGTCCCATCGACGAGATGTTGCATCCCTCTGTCTGTTCTACAAATACTTTAATGGTGAATGCTCTGACGAACTGCAAACACTTGTACCTCCCCGACGTAACTACCCCCGACAAACCCAGCAAGCTACTAAGTCTCATCCCTTTACAGTAGAGATCCCTAGGTGCAAGAAAGCCTTTTACTCCAATAGTTTCTTCCCCAGAACTGCGGGTCTTTGGAACTCCCTTCCGGGATTCTGCTTTCCCAACTGCAATGATATGCAGAAGTTCAAGTGTAATGTTAACAAACATCTTTCTACTCATCTCCCTTCATAATGACCCCGCTAATTAAGTCCCTAATTGTAGCCCCCTGCTTCAAAGTGGCACTGTGCCTTGTTTGGGGTGAAAATTGAATAAAAAGATTTTTTTTTTTTTTAAAGTAATTGGGGGGGGATTGCATTTCCCTAGATGTGAACACCTTGAAGATTGCGAATACAAAAGACATACTTATCTACCTTTTCGACACTTTAATGGTTGACGTTTTGTTTTAGACCATAGCAATAGACTTCTTTTTTTACTAAAAACATAATAGTAGTTCTGCTCGATGAATTTTCGTAATTTTTGGATATATTACTATTTTCGACATCACAAGTACTGTTTTTGCTTAAAACCACCTATTTAAGAAATCGACCCGTCGACTATCTTAAGCACCTTTTTGCATAATTAAGCCATGTGTGCGTGTTTATAAATCCACTACCCCCGCCCCTCAATCGCCCCCCCCCCAATGTAAACATAATTTTTGTAAAATGTTAAACGGTATTCTACTCGGTAAATGTCGGCGCCTCACTTACGGAAAAACGGTTAATTAAACTGCAAAAGCACCTGTTAAACTACACAAGTTCTATAATTGAATGTCCCCCCCCCAAAAAAAAGAACAAAAACATAAAAATGTTTTTGTAAACCACTGGTGAAAACTTGATTTTTTAGATCAGTTAAAAAGCATTGAAAACTACGTAACACACACACACACAAATTAAACCTTTTTTTATGAAAAATATGTCATTTAAAATTTCCGCCATGTATTCATGCGCCTTGTGAAACGTCAAGCAACTACACACGTCCGCGCTCGAACGTACATTTCAGGGAGAAACCGATCGCGCGTAGCGTAAACGAAGGCGGTGGGACAAAGTAGTCCCAGGTTCCAGGGGTTAATACCATGCAAACTAAATTTGCGACGGATTTGATTATCAGATTCGTTGTCAGCGACCTCGAATACCCCTAAAAAAAAACAAATTAGAGTGGTCAGTGTTCTGTTGTAGCGTAAGGTAATATTTACCAAATATATAATCAGTTTTTTTGGAAAAAGAAATCCAGCAGTGTTCAATTATAAGGAAAATCCAAAAATAAGAGTAGCATTTTTATTTTGTTTACAGAAAGTTTAGATCAGTCATCGATACCGTCAGTTTCAAACCCGATAACTAGAGACTGTTTTAGATACCCATATCAAGCTCTCTTCTTCGGCCAATACTCATCTCATCAAAAAGCGATGAGTATTGGCTGAAGAGAGCTTAATATGGGTATCTAAAACGGTTTCTAATTATCGGGTTTGAAACCGACGGTACCGATGACTTGTCTAACTTTCTGTAAACAATATATATATATGATACTATTCTGAAACGGATATTTATGCATAGCTCAATTGCCATAAGTATAGTTTTATACTACTTACGTGTGTGTATAAATTTTTTAAAAGGGGGTTATGAGAATAAAGTCAACACGGAGATGCAATATGCATCGAATATTGAAAATTTGATTACCATAAAAGGGTATTTTTGTGTCTGACAAAAAGAAAATCAATCGGCTGCATTCCAAACATGATAATCAATTGTGTCTAACGTCATGTGTAAATATTTTCAGTATTTACTTCGACGGTGCTCGACACGTAAGTGGAATTAGGTATTAAGTTTTGAAACTACATATGGCAATTAAGCTACACACAGCGTAATTGCCATATGTATTGAAAACGCGGAAAATTCTGTTTAGCTTAATTGCTATATATATATATATATATATATATATATATATATATTCAAAACTTACTAATATAAGATTTTTAAACAGTTCAAATGCCACAAGCATATTTAAATCATATTTTATTTGGTACATGGTACGTGTGGTACGCCTTACACGTGCTTCGTTGAATAGCATAGGTAGACCTTTTAACGAAAAACATAGAAGACGTACTATATATCAAATGCTCTGAAAGTTCAACCCATTTTTATTGAGCTTAAATAGATTTGGAAATCAAAACAAACATCTTTATGTGTGTGTTAAATATATATTTTTTTTATATAATTTTTTTTAGAAAATGTTGACATTTAACCCCCCCCCCCAAAAAAAAGAAAGAACATTTGTCATATTACAAAGTTGTAGACAAAAAATTTTTTTTTTTAAATACTAGCGGCGAGGGTGGGGGGGGGGCTTTGCCCAGTCGTAAGATACGCTTAAATATGATATTTTAATTTGTCCAGATTTCGTATATATTATTATAGAGTCGTGACTTCAAAAGTAAAAAGAGAAAAAAGTATTTCGGTGCCATCAGTTAGAATCGAAACCGAAAGCAAAGCTAGCATTCAAAGCTAGTGACGTTACCAGACCACTGTACCAACGTGACTAAAAATTAAAAATAAACTAAGATGTACAAAATTTGTATAGCGATGGTTTTTATTTCAATTTTGACCCATTTTTTTTTTTTTTTTTTTTTTTTTTTACCACTTAAAAACTAAAAACCCATAAAAAAAAAATTAAAAAATCCAATCATTTGATGCCCCTAGCGCCGCTCTGCGACTTTTAATTTCGGAGGAGATAGAGTTTGAAAATATGGAGACATATTTTTTATATATTAGATGTACATAATAAATTACAAAAATTAAGACAAACTGATAAATAGAAGAATAAAAATGTTTTTAAATGTTTATAAAATAAAAACAAATCTACACAATTTTTGGGAAAATATTTGAAAAATGTAAAAAATGCGTTAAAATATGATAGCAAAACAGATAAACGGAAAAATGTTGGCTTGAAATACATTTTGGGGGTTCGTTTTACTGCACACACAGATTCGAAAAAATTGTCAAAGAAACAAATATATAACAAATAAATGTTATCAAAGGCAAGATAAGTTACTTTTCTACCTAACTGGATATGTTTTTAGTGTTTTTATTTAATGTAACATGTTTATTCAGCTCGAAAAACAGTGTTTACCGATGTAATACATCGGCGATGTATTAGAAAATACAAAAATTAGCGATTGACGATTATAGATTTATAAACCATAATGGTTATCTTGAACATTTCAGCTTTAAGATGGTCGCCATTGAAACAATATTATCTTAACCCAATTAGTTGATTATCTTCAAGAGCACCTGAGCCGAACAGCGAGCACCCCTTGGCCCTGTGTTGACAGACTTTCAAAAGGTTTTCTGTAGCTCTGTCGGCTCGATGAAATAGTCGTTAGATAACCTTTTATAATAAAATACATTTTTGAAAAGAGATGTTTAATTCTTTTAAAAGTCAAACGTCATAAAAAAAAAAAAAAAAAAAAAAAAGGTTCTTCTTCGGTATTGTAACGAATTTCGAAAATTGACAGATCTACTGAATTGTCATGCCACAGTAATGAAAATATCCGAAAAATACGAAGAAACGATGAAAACAATTTTCGGAGACAATTGGTAAAAAATTAAGTTTTGCTAAATTAAGCCAAAGATTTTCAGTTTTCAAAAAATATTTACCTCCCTTTTGCTAGAATTAGAATTCTCCAGCTTTTTTTTTTTTTTGCAAATCTCGATTTTCGCTTCGAAAACTATTTTCATTAATAATTTTCTACCTTATCGTTTTTCGTAATTTTTGGATATGTTTATTACTGCGACATGACAATTCACTACATATCATTGGTTTCATTTGAAATTTAATATTTTAGTTTTCGAATGTTAATACAATAACGAAAACTGCAAAAACGTGGAAAGGATTTTTTTTTTTTTTTTTGTCTAGTCGACATGATCGTAGAAAATTCTTGTGAAAATCCTTTGTCAACGGGTGCCGATCTTGAAGATAACCAATCAATATAGTTTTATAATAATTTGGTTTGATTAATAATTCAATGACAAAAACAATAACGTAATAATAATAATAATAATAATAATAATAATAATAATAAAAGATTTATTGACGTTTCACTTTCTTTGACGTTTAATGATTTCCACACAAAAAAAAAATGCACGCATGTATGGAGAAATTTATTCAAAGTAGAAAATGCATTCTCAACATTCAATCAAAGATAAAGCATGGTATGTTCCCGAAAATATTAAAATGTACAAAGTTTTATAAGGTATGTTCCCGAAAATATTAAAATGTATAAAGTTTTATGAGGTATGTTCCCTATAATACGGACCGTGCTAAATAACATTCAGAACCCGAAAACATGGGGAGATAGATGACGTTTTGTTAACACTTCTGTATTTTCAACTAACAATTTAATAAATAAAAGGGTACTATGCAGAATACGAACCGTACTGAAATAATGACGTTATCATTTAGAAACCTATTCTTTTTATGGTGATGGCGTTGTACTTTCATCTAACAATTTAATAATCAAAAGAATACTCATGCAGAATACGGACCGTACCGTGCTGAAACGTTATGGCTTTCTTCAGCCAAGGTACCCGGGCGGGGCGCGGGTACTCGCTGCAGGCCTGTTATAGGGAACATTACCTCATAAAACTTTGTACATTTTCATATCATAGGGAACATTACCTCATAAAACTTTGTACATTTTCATATCATAGGGAACATTACCTCATAAAACTTTGTACATTTTCATATCATAGGGAACATTACCTCATAAAACTTTGTACATTTTCATATCATAGGGAACATTACCTCATAAAACTTTGTACATTTTCATATCATAGGGAACATTACCTCATAAAACTTTGTACATTTTCATATCATAGGGAACATTACCTCATAAAACTTTGTACATTTTCATATCATAGGGAACATTACCTCATAAAACTTTGTACATTTTCATATCATAGGGAACATTACCTCATAAAACTTTGTACATTTTCATATCATAGGGAACATTACCTCATAAAACTTTGTACATTTTCATATCATAGGGAACATTACCTCATAAAACTTTGTACATTTTCATATCATAGGGAACATTACCTCATAAAACTTTGTACATTTTCATATCATAGGGAACATTACCTCATAAAACTTTGTACATTTTCATATTATAGGGAACATTACCTCATAAAACTTTGTACATTTTCATATCATAGGGAACATTACCTCATAAAACTTTGTACATTTTCATATCATAGGGAACATTACCTCATAAAACTTTGTACATTTTCATATCATAGGGAACATTACCTCATAAAACTTTGTACATTTTCATATCATAGGGAACATTACCTCATAAAACTTTGTACATTTTCATATCATAGGGAACATTACCTCATAAAACTTTGTACATTTTCATATTATAGGGAACATTACCTCATAAAACTTTGTACATTTTCATATTATAGGGAACATTACCTCATAAAACTTTGTACATTTTCATATTATAGGGAACATTACCTCATAAAACTTTGTACATTTTCATATCATAGGGAACATTACCTCATAAAACTTTGTACATTTTCATATTATAGGGAACATTACCTCATAAAACTTTGTACATTTTCATATTATAGGGAACATTACCTCATAAAACTTTGTACATAATACACTTTTGTTACCGCATTATTTACGATATCTTTTTTATATTAAATTGTTATGTGAAAGTAAAGAATATTTAGAAAACACACTCCACTCCCCGTGTTAAAAATGGCTTTCTAAATTACAACGTTATTTCAGCACGTTAACAAAGATGCATAACAAAAATCGATCTGTCAATAGGAACATACACGCACAAGGCACACATTCTCGTCACAGATGTCACATATCAACCAACAGATATCATTGTGTCACAAATGTGTGACACAATGATATCAAATCGCACCTGAATATTCCACAATAACAAAGGAAATTCCGGATTTGGTTGTTGATGGAAATCATTCTCCCGCTAGATTTGGTAAATATATTAAAAACATACCCACGTCACTTAATCCTTAGAAAAAGAACACATTTCTAGGAAAACATTTAAAATGTTTTGTACACTTGGTGCTAATGCAGAGTGATCCGCGCTATTTTTTAAATCGTATTTCCAAGTTTTATGATATGTTTTTTTTTTATTATTCAATTGTAAGGTTAAAAGAATAGGTACAAAACACCCTCCCCATGTTAAGAATGGCTTTTTAAATAATAACGTTATTATTTCCGCACGGATCACTCTCTGCATGAGTATCATACAATTATACTAGTGTTTATACGGAGAAGGTACCGTACTTTTTTCTTTTTTTAATAGTACTGGAAGGGGGGTGCACCCGACTTTTCCGGTCGTAAATATATTATCATAGGATAGTGATTTTAAAAGTAAATAAAAAGTATTTGGGTGCCATCAGCTGGAATCGAAACCAAAAGCAAAACTGTAGCATTCAAAGCTGGTGACGTTACCACTGTAGTACCGACGTGACACGCATATGAACTGATTAAAAATGACACAAATCATGTTATAGTCATGTATAAATTGTAGAACGATTTTTTCAATTTTGATCCCTTAAAAACCATAAAAACCCATAAAAGAACTAAAATCATTTGAGGCTCCTAGCGCCGCTCCGGCTCCGCTCTGCGACTTTTAGTTTCGGAGGAGATAGAGTTTGAAAATATGGAGCAGATAGACATATAGCCTTTGAAATTCAAGTTTTACGGCATCTTTTATTTATTAAATTGTTAGATGAAAGTACAGAAAAGTTACAAAAACACCCTCGCCATATTAAGAATGAATTTCTAAATAATACCGTTATTATTTCAGCACGGTCCGTATTCTGCATAAGTGCCATTATGCTTTTACGGCCTTCTCAATTTAAGAGTTCAAGAGATTTTATAGAAAAAAAAAAAAAAGGTTTTATTTAGATAGTAAAAATAATTGGATACTTATGCAGAATACGGACCGTGCTGAAATAGCGTTAAAACGAAAAAAAAAAAAAATAACATGGGGAGGGGAGAGCATTTTGTAACTATTCTCTACTTTCACCTAATAATTTAAGACACCATAAAAATTAAATTTAACTTGGAAAAAAAATTATTTTATCTTTTGTTTATTAACTTGCTTTAAATCATTTTTAAATATTATTTAAATTTTTATCTTCAAACTACGTCCCTTGATGTTGACAAAGGTTTTGCCCGGAGCAAAATTTTGTCATCTGCAAAATGGGACGATTTTTTTCAAATTGAAAGTACTGAATAGTTACAAAACACCTTCCCATGTTAAGAATGGCTTTCTAAATAATAACTTTATTTCAGCATGGTAACATAAGTGCATAAGTACCGAAAATACTATTTAAAAATATAGCATGGTAGGTAAACTGCATAAGTACGGAAAAAAAAAGTGCATATATTGGCATTAGCACTTCTTGGTTAAAAATGCAAATCAGAAAATGAGAATATTTTTTTTTTTTTTAATCATGAAGATGAAATTCCAAACATCAAACTCTGAAGGAGAAACAATTAGTTGGAACAAAATAATTTATGTCCCATTTTATCCCGGTGGCCCATTTTACGCCTGGTTACTCCATCTTGTTAAGATAAGAGTCGACAGATCATTTTTTTTTTTTTTTTTAATATGTTGTTTTAAACAAAAGCAATATTACGAACTTAATTGTCATGTCGAAAATAGTAATATATCCAAAAATTACGAAAAATCATCGAATAGAAATTCATTTCGGTGCTAGTGCAGAGAGTGATCCAGATCCACCACGCTATTTTTTAAATCGTATTTCCAAGTTTAATTAAAGTTTTATATGTGTTTTTATTCAATTGTAAGGTTGAAGTATAGAATAGGTACAAAACACCCTCCCCTCCCCATGTTAAGAACGGCTTTTTAAATAACGTTACGTTCGGATCGGATCACGGATCACTCTCCGCACTAAGTACATTCATTTCTAGTCAAAAGTCATTTTTACAGAAAATTGTGTAAAAATCGCATTTTTCTTGCAGTAGGATGCTATACGCAGGGGGCATAACTCCAAAAAGAATATTTTAGATTATTTGTGTCACGGCTACAACTTGTACCTCGGGACAAGATCAAAGTGTAGTATCTGTTCTTCAGATGCTGCACTTCTATTTCTTGTTCTCTTTCGGTGGAGGAGAAATCCTTCACGACTGAGACAATTTTTATTTTTGTACCTTTTCTCCACGTTAAAAAACGACCCTGGTGTCTAACTCTGTCCCGTGGGGAGGCATAGTAAATAGGTACAACTTGTACCTTTTCTCCACGTTAAAAAAAAAAACGACCCTGGTGTCTAACTCTGTCCCGTGGGGAGGCATAGTAAATAGGTACAATATTTGTTGTCTATAGCGACAGACTTTTTTTTTTTTCACACACAATAGCAAACTACTCGAATTTTCGTAATTTTCGGATATATTACTATTTGCGACACGACAAGTACGTAATATCGTATTTACTCAAAACGATATTTAAATAAAAAAATCTATTTGTCGACTTTATCTTAAAACATTTAAAAAATGTAGAATTATAAACTAAATAATTAATTTGGTGCTAGTGCACTTACTGATCCGCGCTATTTTTTTCCAAGTTTAAAGTTTTATATGTTGTTTTTTTTTTTATTCAATTGTAAGGTTAAAGTACAGAATAAGTAAAAAACACCCTCCCCATGTTAAGAATGGCTTTTTAAATAATAACGTTATTATTTCGGCACGGATCAATAAGACTGCATAGTACCCTTTTTTTTTCTTTTTTTAAATCAATCGAAATCATTTTTGTTATATTCAAGCTTCGTCCCCCAATGTTGACAAAGGTTTTGCTTGGAGCTGTCATTTGCAAAATTATTAAAAAAAAAAAAAAAAAAAAATCGTTCTATTTTACAACTGACAGTTCCGGGTAAAACCTTTGTCAACAACGGGGGACGTAGCTTGAATATAACCATTTACAAATTATAAAATAATGAAAGTAATAAAATATTTTTCATTTTATTATTCGTTTTTAAAAAAGAATGTTTTTAAGAAAGAAAGAAATTGATTTCGAATTTTCATTCCACGTTTTTTTTTTTTTATGTTTAAACCGGCTTTTTTTTTTGTTGTTGTGTTTTAAGGAAATATATAATTAATAAAAACAAATTTAAATTCAATTTATTATTAAATTAATTATTTAACAAACAAAAGAATAAATCTTAAATTATACTTACTTTTTTTTTTTTTGTTGAAGAAAATGTAATTTTAAATCTCTCGTCAAAGGAAAAAAAGATAAATCCGGATTTCACGTGAAAATTGATTTATAATAAACGTTGTTTTTTTTGTTTTTTGCTTTTTTTTGTTTTTTATGTATGTAGGTATAAACATATAAAGATATTTAATTAATAATCGGTTGGATAGCAAATAATGAAAATGAACGTGGAATACAATAATGAGTTAAAAAAAAAAAAAAAAAAAAGAACGGGTAATTATTTCCGTATTCTCCTTTTTGGTTGTTGGGTATTTATTGTTGTTTCCTTTTGTTGGGGAATTGTCCTGTCCCCGTGGGTATTTAAAAAAAAAAAAAAAATGGGTTATCAATTCCAAGTTTTTTTTTTTTTTTTTTTTTTTTTTCCTTTTTGTGACTGGTCCCCCCACGGATCGTTGCGTATTGTTCTCCTCTCTGCTCTGCGAAGAAGAACAAGAAAACTGCCAACCACGAACGACGAAAAAAGAGAAAGAGAGAAGAGAGTCGGCGAACACGAATGGACGGGAAATACGGAAGCCCATAAGTGACATGAATTATTCGTCAGCAGTAAGAAAAGGAAAGGAGAAGTCACGTTTTTCACCATAGGTCCACACGTTCTGCTTGTACAGCTAGTGTCAGAATATTAGCGAGTATTTAGGGTCATGGGTGTACTTTAATTTAAAAAATTTTTTTTTCACAAAAGTTTAATCGTATAAAAAGATGAAGGAGTATGTTTTTAAGGTAATTTTATAGAATCACTCCCGTTTTCAGCCGGGTGTTTTGGAGTGCGATATATATATATATATATATATATATATATATATATATATATATATATATATATATATATATATATATATATAGTACTCCTGCACTTTACGACCCGAGCTATTTTTTAACGCTATTATTTAGAAACCTATTATTTAACATGAGGAAGGGAGGGTGTATTGTAAGTATTCTGTACTTTCACCTAACAATTAAATTTTAAAAAAATATCGTGAAATTTGAATTTAACTTGAAAATACTATTGATAAAATAACTCGGGTCGTAAAGTGCAGCAGTACCATATATATATATATATATATATATATATATATATATATATATATATATATATATATACACACACACACACGCACACACTAGAAGGAAGAGCTGACGTTGCACGGGATTGAATGATGATCAATGAATTTTTTACAGTGCAATATTTTTATTGTCATCGAAATCGGTGAAATCGTCCATTTTTTTAATCAAATCAATTAATCGCCTGCTCTAGTCGGGGACCCATCGCCGTGCACTGGGAGGAAGCTTTACATGCATTGCATCTCACAGTAATTTAGTCCACAATATATTGTAGTCTACAGTGCAGTGCACTGTAAAGAATCTACTGTTGATTTTATTTAAAAAAAAAAATTATGTACATAATAGCTTGAATTAAAGTTTAAAATGTAAAAGTCAAGTATCATGGTTCAATTGTGCCCTAAGCAGAAACATTAATTTTGAATGTTCCCCTGTCATATCAAAGAACCTACTGGCCTTTCTGCTTGTGCGATCATAATAACTTGAATTAAAGTTTAAAATGTAAAAGTCAAGTATCATGGTTCAATTGTGCCCTAAGCAGAAACATTAATTTTGAATGTTCCCCTGTCATATCAAAGAACCTACTGGCCTTTCTGCTTGTGCGATCATAATAACTTGAATTTAAGTTTAAAATGTAAAAGTCAAGTATCATGGTTCAATTGTGCCCTAAGCAGAAACATTAATTTTGAATGTTCCCCTGTCATATCAAAGAACCTACTGGCCTTTCTGCTTGTGCGATCATAATAACTTGAATTTAAGTTTAAAATGTAAAAGTTA
>NC_136526.1:66808394-66858394 GCF_053919585.1 Euprymna scolopes
TGTATACACTCTTTAAGTTATCTCAACTTGCTACATGAATATGCTATGCCACGTTCCCAAGAGATGTTTAGGAATAAAGAATGGCACTTCCAGCAGGATGGAGCACTTCCCCACTGTCATCATGGCGTGAGAGCATGTCTTGATAGTCACCTGTGAAACAGATAGTTAGGACAAAGAGGAAGTATCGAGTACTGTCTACGTTCACCAAATTTGAGCCCCCCCCCCCCGGATTTTTCTCGTTTTTGGGGCGATGTGGGGGTCCTGTTAAACACAGGATTCACACCACAAAACGAGCAACAACGAATAAGTTGAAAGCAACCATTGAAAGAAGATGTGTCAACATACCAATTGAACTGATTAGGAAAGTTTTCGATTCAATCAGTGAGCATTATCAGCTGTTGATGGACCACAATGGCAAATAATTTGAACGCTTTCGATAATTAGCTGATTTCTAGTTCATAGTATTTTAATGTATGAAACTTTTCTTTCTTATAACTAGGGCTGTGACAACAGCATATTCTTTTCATTGTTTTGACTCTTGAGTATATATCCGTTGATATCTTATATGTTTTTATATAGATTGATGTGGTTCTCGGTTGATTGACTGTGTCTTACTGTGTCGGATATATACTTGAGAGTCAAAAGAATGAAAAGAATATGCTGTTGTCACAGCCCTACTTATAATAAATGTTGGTTTTATGGTCATTTGAAGAGGTGTATACGTTTTATTGGGACACACATCCATATATGGAGAGAAAGTGATATAGATATAAATAGGTCAGAGCATGCAATAGATAGTGGAAGACTAAGCTGTTACGTGTCAGTCAATACCCAGTGGACTACCCCACCTATTCTATGCTTTGCAATAGATGTTGTGACTTTGTCCTGTTTTTCTTTGTAACACTTTAACAGGGTAGAATCTGATTATTTATAAGGACGGTTCAACAAGAACTTTTTTACATTGGACTTGAAGGCTACCATATTGTATTCAACCGGGAAGCAGGCGAGTAGAACAGTGTTCCACAGGCAGGCAGTTGTGGGAAAGAAACTTTGTTCATGGAATCTGCATTTAGATTTAGGCGCAAATAGAGAGTGGGGGGGAAACTGTTGATAATGGTTGGAGCTGTGTTTTTTTTTTAATGTTTGGCAAGGGGGTTCCATAGATTGAAGCTCAGACGAGCTATTGCCATGAGAATAACGACAGAGCAGAGACAGGCCCGCAACATTTCTCGCAACGGAAAGAGGTTGCAGGGAAGAGGAAAGTTTCAAAGCCTGTTTTGAACTCTATCAAGGCTGGATAGGATACGCTGAGCAGCTCCAACTCAGATGTGGCAACAGGGCTCCATTTTAGGGTGTACTTGGCTCTTATACAGGTAGAGAGGATTGCATCAGCAGCGAGATACCTACTGGAGCGGTAGAATGATCCAACCATTTTTTTTCCAGCAACATTGGCAACAGATTTGATGTATGCGTTCCATTTTAGATCAAGAGTGAAGGTCAGTTCCAGAAGCTTATCAAGACATTGTGCTTCCCTAAGACGAGAGCCATTCATTTCAATTGGGGCATGATGGGAGTCAGAGCGATTATGATGAAAAGAAAAAAACTTGGTTTTAGATGCATTAAAATTAACCAGACACCTTTTTCCCCATTGCACCATGTGCTCAAGATCAAAAGAGAGAGAATCAGAAAGATCTTGGTCATTGCTATAGGTAGATACATTGGTAGAAACGTAGGTAGAAACGTAGATAGTCACATAAGTACTTACATTGGTAGATACATAGATAGATACGTAGGTAGATACGTAGGTAGTTATGTAGGTATTTATGTCGTTAGATATGTAGGTAGATACGTAGGTGTGATTTTTTTTTTTTTTTTTTTAATTACATTTTCACCCCAAACAAGGCACATTGCCACTTTGGTGTAGGGGGCTTCTATCAGGGGAAACATCTACTGGGGTACTATGTAGGGATTAGGGCAGCGAGATGTTGGTTCACGTTGCACTTGAACTTATGCATGTCAGTACAGTTGGGGAAGCAGTGACCTGGAATGGAATTCCAAAGTCTAGCAGTTCTGGGGAAGAAACTACTGGAGTAGAAAGATCTTTTATATCTAGGGATCTCTACAGTGTGGGGGTGGGATTTTGCAGCTTGTCGGGTCTGTCGAGGGTGTTCACGTCGTGGGGGCAAAAGTGCTTGCAGTTCTTCAGAGCATTCACCATTATAATACTTGTAGAACAAGCAGAGGAATGCAACATTTCGACGATGGGACAGAGGCTGAAGCTTAGATGCCAGTTTAGGGCCTATCAGATTTGCGACTCTCTTTTGAACCCTGTCAAGGAGCGAGAGACTAGTAGCCGATGCACAAGCCCAAATATGACAGCAATACTCCATACATGGGCGAATAGTGGCCTTATAGAGGTACAGGATACTTTCGGGTGTTAGAAGTTTTCTAGCACGGTAGAGAGAGCCCACCTTCCTCGCAATGCCCTCGATGTAATTGTTCCAACTTATTTAGTTTGGAATAGGTGCACCATTTATCATATCAGCCAGTGCGTTGGTCCTTTTGAGAGGGTCTTATTCGATCTCGGAATATGTGCTCTGTAATGTTACCAAAGACAAGATGTTAAAAATTAGTACAAACCTGTTCTATGGCAGCCGGAAAGAATGAAGAAGAAAGATATTAACCACTGTTCTCTTTATATGGCTACGAGTTTGTCAAGTTTGTCAAGTGATATGCAAATGAGATGCTCTGGTTAGGAATAAAAAAAAAAAGATTGAGTTTTGAGAGACTAGGGAGTTTAGATCTGAACGTTGAAGAAGTTAGTCTTGTGAGCAGTGAGTCGCATTTTGAAGTTTATAGTTTAGACAGCAGAGTGTCGAACGTTGGTGTTGAATTTTTGACAGAAGAGTAAAGAGTGGTGGAGCTGAATATATTGAAATCACAAGCAAGAGTAACACTTGAGTGCTTTAATTTACTTACCTAGGTAAGTATGTAGGTAGCTATGTATGTAGACATGGAGATAAATATGTAGGTACATGTAGATACTAGTGTTGGGACTATTAATCAGAATTGGAATTGGGAATCGGAAAAATCGAAGCTTTTTGGGGTATTGGAATCAGTATAGGAATCAAAAAATTTTAGCCTATTTTCCAATGCCAAAACCGATTCCTTAAATTATCTTTTTTATTTGATTTTGGGGTACTTGTACAGTTTAATGAACACATTCAAAAATAAAAATATCAAAAAAAAAAAAGGTTATATTGTACATATCTGTTTTGGACTGAAGATCTCCGAAAACAAAATTTCATTTAATTTGATCGAGTAGTTTTTTTTTAATTATTTTACAGCAGAAAAACACGTTTTATGAGAGCGCGTTGAAGTCAGCCATTATGAAATTTGTTGAACACGCCACGGGGAGATAACTCCAGTTAAAGCGCCGGCACTCCCTCCCCATCTTTATTACTAGCTTTTCTTCCCCAAAATCGAACCTTTTGATCAGTATCATAACAAATTGTTTTTTCGCTATAAAATAAAAACTACTTGATGAAATTAAGTGAATTTTTTTCCCGGAGATCTTCATTCCATAGCGAATACGTACAATATAACCTTTCATTTTTTAATGTATTGATTAAACTGTACAAGTGCCGATTTTGGTTTAAGAAACATCTTCCACTGCTTGTAGTAATAATAAAATAATAAATATTTATTGATTTAAACTTCCAGTAAGAATAAAATTAAATGTGTTTTTACATTTGAGAAAATATATGGGCACATTTAAGATGCGTTTTTACGGTAAACAGGACCAAATAACACTTTTATAGTTAAATTTTTAGAGATTCATAAATTATCCTTAGTCAATGGAGGGGAAAACCTTTCCATACTAAGGCAATTTTATTTTTGCAGAATTCCCTTTTGAGGGGAGCTGGTTATCTCCCAAAGTAAACCGACCTTGTGTCACATTTTGTTTTGTGGGAAACAAATAAATAACCAATCAATATCCGGTACTCGTACTTGGCTGGTGGCTGAAGTGTGGTGTCTGCACAGATGCTGCACTCAAATTAATTGTCCTTAGTTAATGGAGGAGGAACCCCTTCTATACTAAGGCAATTTTATTTTTGCAAACTGCCAGAGTGCTCCCTTTTGTGGGAGCTGGTTTTCTCCCACATTAAAAACGACCTTGTGTCACATTTTGTTTTACATGGGGAAGCAAAGAGATATCAGTCGGTACCCGGTGGACCAACCCATCTATTGTATGCTTTATTTTGACATTCTGTTCTTCTTTCTACGACTTTAACTGCTTGTAGTAATAATAAAATAATAAATATTTATTGATTTAAACTTCCAGTAAGAATAAAATTAAATGTGTTTTTACGTTTGAGAAAATATATGGGCACATTTAAGATGCGTTTTTACGGTAAACAGGACAAAATAACACTTTTATAGTTAAACATCTAGAGATTCATAAAGATTCGGAATCAGAATCAGTAATTGTGCTGGAATTGGGAAAAATATTGGAATCGTCCCATCACTAGTAGATACATAGGTAGTAGGTACTTATGTGGATAGATACGTAGGTAATTACAGAGATACATAGGTAGCTTTGTAGGTACATACATAGGTATTGAAAATGATATTGATGGTGAGTTTACAATTTTGCTCCATAATATTAACCTTGTGTCAGCCTAAGTGGATATTTTTTTTGTCTGTTCCTTTGTTCATTTAAGAAAACACAAACCCAAGTTAATCAAACGATAATGGGATAAATAAAACGATGCAGACGATTTGAAATCTGAGATATTGCGGTTAGGGGAGAGTGTGTGGGGTGTGGCTGGCGGAGGTGGGAGGAGATCCGCAGGTGGGTGGAGATAATTAGTCAGACCAAAAGGTTCACCCAGGGAAAACTACAAAAAGCAGAAATACATTTTTTATTCACATGGGGGTGGGGGAATCAATAAAACTGCATCTGCTATCTTCAGTAGATATAGTTTTACTCCCATAGGTTATTGTTTGGGAGTGCATTCTTCTTTCAACGCTCCATCAATACTACCTTGTGCCACACTTGCTTTTGTCTAATCTTTGTCACAGTGCCAAGTTTAAGGGTTCACTTTCGGCAGCCTCATACCTGCTCACTTCTCTTATTTTTTTTCTTTGCTCCTTATATTCAATGAGCAATGTTTCTGGTGAAGGGGGAAGAATTGCTGCTGTCTGGGTCAGAATCAATCTATCTCGCACTTATAGTTGACTGGTTTTTGACCTTATAGTAGTATTTTTTAGCTCCTTACATCAGATGGCTTCATGCTTCGTCTGGAGCAATTTTCTATAAAAAAATGAAAAAAAAATTTGCAACAACAAAAAAGGAAAAAGTAGAAATCCACCCAATAAATATCACGGTAACATTGATTGGGTGTGTTTCCACCACCATTTTATTTTATTTCTTATTTTGAAGTCATTGTTGAGACTTAAAAGATATCCCAGCCATTTTTCTTGGGGTTTGTTTTACTATACACATAGATTCGAAAAAGTTGTCAAAAAACAAATATATAACAAAAAAATGTTATCAAAGGTAAGATACGTTACTTTTCTACCTAACTGCATAAGTTTTTAGTGTTTTTATATAGTGTAAAATGTTTATTGGGTCTGAAAAACATGCAGTGTTTATCAGTACATTTGAAAAGACAAATGGCGATTAGTTTGCTGTTGACTACATTAAGTTTGAGAAAATGAGTCCAAACTAAAAAATTATACAAAATACCGTTAGGAACCCATTCAATATATGTCAGCCTATGTCACGGTAACATATATTGAGTGGGTTTCTAACAGCAAACCCCTAAAATATTATCTAGTTAGGTAGAAAAGTAAGTTATCTTGCCTTTGGTAACATTTACTTGTACATGGTAGTCGCCACTTATCAAGGCTCGGAGGCCACTCACAGATAAGGGCTATTGGGTGTACAGTAATCAATGGAATAATATCGTAGTAATCGTTAGTATTGGAGATTTGATAAAATGTCATTACTTAAGAGGGCGGTTTATCAGGAATTTGTTTATGTTGCACTTGAAGACATCCAAGTTATAGTCAGGTGGGAAACAGGCAAACGGAAGAGAGTTCCACAGGCGTGCACTTCTAAGAAAGAAGCTTTGTTCATGGAATATACATTTTGATTTAAACACAGATAACGAGTGGGGAAAATTATTGACAGTGGTTTCAGCTAGACGGGTGTTTTTTGTGAAAGATTGGCGAAGGGGGACCAGAGATTGGAGCTCAGATGAGCACTTGCCATGGAAATAACGATAAAACAGGCTCGCAACGTCTCTTCTGTGGGAGAGAGATTGCAGGGAAGAGAAAAGGGCATCCCCCCATTAAGACACGAAATCTATTTTGTAATCTGTCAAGGCAGAATAGGCTGTTTTTAGCAGCTCCTGCCCAGATATGGCAGCAGTACTCCATCCTTAGACATACTTGGCTTTTATACAGATAGATTTTATATCGCATATCCATATTTACATGAATAAACCAGAAACCAGCAGGGGCAACGACAGCGACAATAATGGCGACGCCAAGACAAATCCGTTCGTCGATACAACGCAAATGAACTCACTAAATACACACGACAACTTCAAAGCCCATTTTTTCATGTACACACATCAATAGAATAGCTCGCACATCACTTCAACAACGAGAATCGCCAGAGAAGGCCGCACATCAAAAGAAAAACCAAAATACAAAACACAAACATCGCAGTAAACGCAACTCCTGCAGCATATAAACACGAATATCTATTTCACAAAAAACTGCAACAATACAACACCAACTAGATTACATTCACAACTTTCTTAGCTTTAACACATACATACATACACCAAACAGACGCATTAAAACACGAAAAACAAACACAATTAAAAAGCAAAATGCAAGCCAGTGATCAAAACTCTCCTTGCCTTCACCTACGTCCGCGTCATGACTATAAAAGCGTCAGTCTTCTCGACAAACAGGCAGATAGGCCCATGTGAACCGAGCTATAAACTTCGATCTGTTCAGCAGCCAGTAACAGCTTACCCCTTGCTACTACGCACAGCCGGCACCGCCACCGCCATCTCACCCGTGATTCTAATACAAGCCCCGAAGACTACCTTTCTTCGTCCGCCGCCAGATTATCACCGCTCATCAACTCCTCGCTAGTGACACCAGCCATTAAGGATCACTGCACGTGCTAAGCCACATTCCTGCCATCATCCCCCCTCACCCAGCCGGACGAACTTAGATCGCCGCCGAGTCATATCAGCATTCGATTAGCATTCCTACCGACGCGCCACCACCACTGCTGCCGCCGTCAAGACTATCCTGACACGCCAAACAGTTCGTTTCACGATCGTTTAAATTTAACCCCTTTCATTTGTCAATTTCTTGCTTTCTGTACGCTCAGTTTTGTATATAACATAGAGAATTGCATCAGCAGTGAGATATCTTCTGGAGCAGTAGAAGGATCCCACCATTTTTCCAGCGACCTTGGCAACAGACTTGATGTACGTGTTCCATTTCAGATCAGGAGTAAAGGTCAACCCCAGAAGCTTGTCAAAACATGGAGCTTCCCCAAGACGAGAGTCATCCATTTCAATTGATGGCAGATGGGGATCAGAGCGTTGATGATGTAAAGATAGGAGCTTGGTTTTAGATGCATTAAAGGTAACCAGCCACCTCTTCCCCCACTGTACCACATGCTCAAGATCAGAGGAGAGAGAATCAGAGAGAACTTTGTCATTTACGACCTTTGATGTGTTGCCATAGATGATCATGTCATCAGCATAGATGTCAACGAATGATTTAAGTATGTGTTTAGGGAGATCATTGATGTAGATCAGGAAGAGAGTTGGGCCCAGGATGGACCCCTGAGGGACTCCAGCATTAATACTGTGGGCCTCTGATTTCTGCCCATCAACCACTACTCTTATGAGCCTATCAGAGAAAAATGATTTAATAATTGAGAAAACATTTCCAGTTATACGGTAGCTGGAAATCTTGTGAAGTAGGTCTTTGTGCCATACGTTATGGAAGGCCTTTGATATGTCAAGAGCAATTGTCCTAGAAAGGAAGCCTTTGTCAAGAGATTCACTAATCCTATGAGATATAACCGTTAGCACATCTGCTGTAGATCTAGCAGAACGGAAACCATATTGCATGTGACTAAGAAGGTTATTTCTGCTGAGGTGGTTGACTACTTCTTTATTTAATATGGATTCCAACAACTTACTCATGACACACAGGAGACTTATTGGTCTGTACTGAGAGGGAGATGACTTTTCACCTGAATTCTTAAATACAGGGCATACTGATGAGGTTTTCCAGGGTGTTGGGAAGCACTTTTCCTTAAACAGTTTTCTAAGTATGGGAGCAAGTTCTGGTTGTAGCTTTTTCAACACTATAATTGGAATGCCGTCAGGGCCAGTTGCTTTACTGGAATCGAGGCTCTTGATTAGCTTGGCGACATCACGCACAGATATTTGTATATTGCATAGCGTATTGTCTGTTATATATATTTGTTTTGTTTTGTTTTTGTTTTTTTTTGTTTGGCAACTTTTTCGTATCTCTGTGGATTGTAATACAAACCCCCATTTTTTATTTCTATTTCAGCAAAATCGAACATTTGACTAGCATGAACATCTAAAGCTTGCCAAATCAAATGATAAACTGCTTCTATTTTACTTCGAATTATTTCACAAAAATGGTAAAGCACAAAGAGAGAGAGAGGGGGGGGGAAGAAGCAAAATGTGTCCAGTATAAGATGAGGAAGAACTGCTAGTGATGCTGTCCTTAATAGTTTTGCTCACCATCATCGGTATCAGGGGAGAGAAAGAGGGTCGGGTAGTCAAGAGTGGTTAGACGTGGCGGGGGGGGGGGGAGGCTACTGCCACTCCCTCACCCCTACTGCTTTTAGAGTGTCACAGGATAAGCAGAGGCAGGTTTGAAAGTTGAGTTGTCCGATATTATTTGTCAAGCTGAGTCGGGTATGTCTGACTCAGACACTCTCTCTCTCTCTCTCTCTCTCTCTCTCTCTCTCTCTCTCTCTCTCTCTCTCTCTCTCTCTGTATATATATATATATATATATATATATATAGTGATTTGAAGGTTATGAAGGTTTTTGAAGCATGAAAACGATGTTACTTTTTGTATTTAATATTTATTTTATTTTTATTTTTATTTTTTTATATTTTTATTTTTTTATTTTCTTATTTATTTTATCTTATTTGATTTTCTTATTTTATATATATATATATATATATATATATATATATATATATATATATATATATATATATATATATATATATATATATGATATATTTGCGGATATATATATATAGCAGACCGCATGCCGTTGACCGGTCATAAAATACGCATCAATGAATATTATATTTTAATTGCAGAATTCTTATTCGTATTAATTATAAATAGAAATTCCTTTTAAAAAAGTGAAGTAGAAAAAACAAAAAAAAAGAAACTGAGACATGTGAATGCGAGTATTATGTTTTTTCTGAACAGTTAAATTCTTGTAAGTAAAAAATACTCGAGCTGAGATCAAAACCAAAACCTAAAGACAGTGAGTCAAGTGCGATAACCATTAGACCAGCTTGCCACGCTTGTAAAAAGTGTTTTCAACACTACTTATTCCTAAAATAAGAAAGCTGTCATGTTTCACAACCGTGCATGCACATTCGTGAAACAGTTGACAAACAGATAAAATGCGATTACCCCCCCCATAAAACAGTTTTTCAATTTTTACCCCTTAGCAAAATCTGAATACTCTATATACCAACTTTCACGTCTGTAGATCGATGCAATAATTAGTTGGTAATTTACCTTTTCATAGTCTACAAAAAAAAAATTTTTTTTTCATTTCTTTTTTTCCCTCATTTTCCCTCTCTGCCCTGCTCTAACCAAGTCTGTCGACCTATTCCATACATCGTAAAACTCTATCATGAAAAGTCTCAAAAAGACTACATAATTAAACCCAGAACTCCAACTTCCAACGTAGACCCCCCCTCACTACCATGTCTCCTTCTCCAACATCAGGGGTCTACGTTCCAACCTTCCAGAGGTTGAAATACAATTAAAAAAGACTAAACTAGGCATTCTTCCTAAGCGAAACTGGCATTGGACCAACTATTTCCCTAGATGAGTTTGTAATTAAAGGATGCTCTAATTTAACATATCTAATTTAATTTTAATCTGATCCCCCAAGATGTGCCTACATTAGAGATGGCTTTCCATGTGGTAGGGGCATCTCCAGATGAGACCTTAAATTGGCCGATGAGTGCTTCCGTGTTGCACTGGCTTACACCACTGCATTTATATTTGCCCTCTATCACCCTCACAATAGCGGAGTTACTATCTTTAAGAGCATATCTGAGAAACTTGACCACATCCTATATGCTCATCCTTCGGCTAACATTCACATCTGTGGAGACTTCAATGTGAACAATGTGGAATGGTTAGCCCACGCAAACAAGAGAGATGATGAGGGGAGGACCTCACTCAGATTGTTCACGAACCACTCGTGTGCCTGACATTAATAGCCAGTATGCAAGTCTCCTAGACCTTTTTCTCACAACTGAGGTATGTTTACCTTTTGTTCTGTCTTCACGGGGATTTTCCAACCACTCAGTTAAGATAAAAACAAAATGTAATACGTCCTCTGCATACCTCTCCATCATATGTTATATTTATACCCTATGGCTGACTGGGATAGCTTCCGTTCATTTATACCAGATCTACCTCTGCGTTCCATGTTTAAAAAGAATGTGTCCTCTATAGTATCAGACCTGATGGAATGGTTAATTGTAGGTATAGACCGTTTCATGCCCTCAAAAAAGTTCCAGCAAAAACCTAATAGCCAGCTGTGATTCTCTCTGCTCTGCTCTAACCAAGTCTGTCGACCTATTCCATACATCATAAAATTCTATCATGAAAAGTCTCAAAAAGACTACATAATTAAACCCAGAACTCCAACTTCCAACGTAGACCCCCCTCACTACCATGTCTCCTTCACCAACATCAGGGGTCTATGTTCCAACCTTCCAGAGGTTGAAATCCAATTAAAAAAGACTAAACTAGACATTCTTCCTAAGCGAAATTGGCATTGGACCAACTATTTCCAACTATGATGAGTTCATAATTAAAGCTTAATGAGTTCATAATTAAAGGATATCCTCATTAAACTTCCAAATCGGAACCCCAAGATCGCCATAAAATGCATGGAATTTTTTTTTACATAGGTATCACCACTTATCAAGGCCAAGCGGCCACTCGAGGATAACGGTTAAAGAGTGTACAGTAGAAATTGGACAATATAGTAATCGTTAGTAATGGAAATTCGGTAAATTTGTGGAACAGTTCATCAGGAACTTGTTTACGTTGGACTTGAAGACAACCATATTGTAGTCAGCTGGAAAGCAGGAAAACGGAAGACAATTCCACAGGCGTGCAGTTCTAAGAAAGAAGCTTTGTTCATGGAATCTACGTTTAGGTTTAGGCACAGATAATGAGTAGCGGAAATTATTGATAGTGTTTTCAGCTAGACGAGTGTTTCTTGTGAAAGTTTGGCGAGGGGGGACCCATAGACTGAAGCTCAGTCGAACACATTCCATGAAAATAACGATACAGTAAAGACAAACTCGTAACATCTCTTCTGTGAGATAGAGGTTGCAAGGAAGAGAAAAGGATATCTCCTACGAGGCTACGAAGTCTATTTTGAACTCTATCAAGGCAGGACAAGTCCTTTCTAGCAGCTCCTGCCAAGATGTGGCAACAGTATTCACTCCTTGGACGTACCTGGCTCTTATATAGATAGAGAATTGCATCAGCAGTGAGATATCTACTGGATTGATAGAAGGATCCCACCATTTTTCCAGCGACCTTGGCAACAGATTTGATGTACCTGTTCCATTTCAGATCAGGAGTAAAGGTCAAGCCCAGAAGCTTGTCAAAACGAGACCTCCTCAAGACGAGAGCCATTCATTTCAACTGATGCCAGATGGGATCAGAACGTTGATGTAAAGAGAGAAGTTTGGTTTTAGATGCATTAAAAGTAACCAGCCACTCCTTTCCCCATTGTACCACATGCTCAAGATCAGAGGAGAGAGAAAAAAAAAAGTAATTTTGATCAAAAAGTTTAACTTCACTTGTCAGAACAAATACTAGATTTTTTTATATTTTGTTTACAAAAGTTAATGATTAAGAATGTTGAAGTACAGTTACTTGGGTCCAGGGTTCGAATCATTCAACGGGCAGTACAGTTACATAAGCTACACTGATGAGTGTTAGTGACCATGAAACATGTCTATATAGATAGTAAATAGTTATTTATAAAAAATAATTATAGATAGATGAAAATTCATGTTTATGCCACTCTTATAAAAATACCCCCCCCCCATTCTGCCAGCATGTAACATTCGTATGCAGGTACGTTTGCATACGTGTAAATGTATAATTAACCAGTATCTAAAAACAAGTCGGCTTTTATTGATTTATTCCAGCGCCCCTCCCCCGCCTCACCAACATGGGGGATGGCATCTACATTAGAAACATGTGTCCAGATGATACAAAATTTATAACATACATAAACATGAAAGCCTCTTGAAGATTTGCGTGTAATCAGTGTCATCAGCATAAATGTTTGTAAGGATGTGATTTGGAAGATCATTAATATGCGCCTACATTAAAGATTGCTTTCCATGTGGTAAGGATATCTCGAGAGACGAGCCTAAATTGCCCTGGGTTGCTCACACCACTGCATTTATATCACCCCCACAACAGCTGGGTTACTATCTTCAAGAGCATATCTGAGAAAATTAACCACATCCTGTCTGCTCATCCTTCGGCTAATGTTCACAATGTAGAATGCTTACGACAGATGATAAGTGGATATCAATAATTATGTATGGCTGACTGGGATAGCTTTCGTACATTTATATCAGATCTACATCTGCGTTCCATGTTTAAAAAGAATGTATCCTCTGTAGAATTAGAATAGTTGATTGTAGGTACAGACTGCTCTTGACATACCAAAGCCTTTGGTATCTACTCCACAAAATCTCCAGCTACAGTATAACTGGAAATGTATTTTCAATTATTAAATCGTTTCTCTCTGATAGGTTCATAAGAGTAGTAGTTGATTGGCAGAAACCAGAAGCATTATAGCAAGCTCCACTCTCCCCAATGGTTTACTTCTACTTGCGCAACTGCCATTGCTCAAAGGCAGCATGCATACCACAGATTTAACCGACATAAGTAGAGTTGTAGAGTTTGAAGAGAACTAGAGATACTTTGGCAGAGCACTTTTTTAATAACACAGCTGGGATGAGATCGGGTCCACATGCTTTTGAAGTGTCAAGGTTTTTTATGATAGCATGCACCTGAGAAGGGGTGATTTTTAGATCGTCTGACGTGGCATCTGTCTGCAAAGGAAAGTCAGGTAGGGGGTGGTTGGAAGGGTCCAGTGTGGAGTTTGAGGCAAACCGGCTGGCAAGCATATTAGCCTTCTCGGTTGCTGAGCAAACAACCTTGTGATTGTTGGTTAGTGAGGAAATTGTTGATTGCCCATTATTTACTACACTGTTGTAGATTTTCCAGAAGTCACGAGTTCCTAATTTTTGTGCTTCGATGCATTTTCAGTGGTTTCAGTAAATTCTTTCTTAGCTGTTGCTATTTCTTTCTTAACATTACTTCTAGCTTCTATATACTTCTGTCTGTTTGAACTAACCCATCAAATTATCGCCCCATTAGGCTCCTCCCACTTTTCGCCAAAATATTTGAGACCATAATTAACCATGCTTTAGTCCATCACCTTACAGATGCTAAACTTCTGACTGACCAACAATATGGATTTAGACAAGCCTGTTCCACAGCAGACAGCCTCACTGTAATCTCTGAATGTGTCACTGGACAAAGCCGGGGAGGACAGTGCGGTAGCTCTAGATACATCTAAGGTGTTTGACAGGGTATGGCATGAGGGTCTACTTAGGAAAATAAGATCATACGGTATCACTGGAAGAATACTTAACACAATTGACTCCTTCTTAGATAAGAGAAAAATCCAGGTTGTCTTCGACAGTCGTACATCTAAACAATATGATATAAATGCGGAAGTGCCTCAGGAGTCTATCCTTGAACCTCTATTGTTCCTAATATTCATTAATGACCTCTCCGACAAAATTGCCTCTGAGATGGGTATATATGCTGATGACACCACACTCTATAACAGGCATGACAGGAAAACAAATGAACACATATCTAAAGAAATGGCAAAAACACTAGAGGATGACCTCCAATCTGTAGTGGAATGGGGACAAAAATGGATGGTCACATTCAATGCTGCCAAGACTAAACTGGTTTCCTTCAATAATAGCAAGAAACCTTCTCTGCCACCAATAGCAATGGCCTGGCCAGTGACTCTTTATCTGAGAGTACATCTGTCAAACTGCTTGGCCTAACATTCACAGGAAACATGAGTTTGAAAGCATTGCCAGGGCCACTGCGAAGAAGGTGGGCTCTCTCTACCGTGCTAGAAAACTACTAACACCCGAAAGTATCCTGTACCTCTGTAAGGCCACCATTCGCCCATGTATGGAGTATTGCTGTCACATTTGGGCTAGTGCATCTGCTACTAGTTTCTCGCTCCTTGACAAGGTTCAAAAGAGAGTCACCAATCTGATAGGCCCTGAACTGGCATCTAAGCTTCAGCCTCTGTCCCATCGACGAAATGTTGCATCCCTCTGCCTGTTCTACAAGTATTTTAATGGTGAATGATCTGGCGAACTGCAGACACTTGTGCCCCGACGACATAGACCCCCTTGACAAACCCGACAGGCAGCTAAATCCCACCCCCACACAGATCTTTCTACTCCAGTAGTTTCTTCCCCAGAACCGCTAGACTTTGGAATTCCGTTCCAGGTCACTGCTTCCCCAACTGTACTGACATGCAGAAGTTCAAGTGTAACATGAACTGACATCTTGCTGCCCAAATACCAACATAGTGCCCCAGTAGTTGTTGCCCCTGATAGTAGCCCCCTACACCAAAGTGGCAATGTGCCTTGTTTGGGGTGAAAATGTAATAAAAAAAAATTAAAATAAAAAAAAGCTCACAGTATTAATGCTGGAGTCCCTCAGAGATCCATCTTGAGCCCAACTCTTTTTCTGATCTACATCAATGATCTCCCAAATCACATCCTAAGATCATTCGTAGACATTTATGCTGACAATATCTATGAGAACACTTCAAAAGCCGTAAACGACCAAGTTCTCTCTGATTTTGAGCACGTGGTGCAATGGGGAAAGAGGTAGCTGGTTACTTTTAATGTATCTAAAACCAAGCTTCAATCTTTACATCATCTATGCTCTGATCCCCGTCTGGCATCAATTGAAATGAATGGCTCTTGTCTTGGGGAAGCTCCATGTTTGATGAGTGGCATTTGGGCCTTGATAAGTGGTGACTCCTTTGTAATATATATATATATATATATATAATTTTACAATATAATAATCCACTGACACTTTATTTGTTTCGTTCTGTCTAGACAATTTTCGGTCAGAGTAATACGAGCGCTCACAGACTGATCCCCCCACCCCCGCTTAGCCTGAACTTAATTACTTTAAAATTTAATCTGAAACCACTTTTTCTAATTAAGTCGATGATGAAGGTTCTCATGCATTTTTTCTCTCTTTTTACTATTAGGTCTTATTTGACTGGGAACAGATTTCTCTTTGGGCTACTGCACTGGCCGGAAAAAAACAATTTTCAAATTATTTCAGCTGTTTTGAAAACTTTCCAATCGGATTATATGCATTGTCATGCTGGACTTATTTTGGAATCCATTCTCTCTAAAGAACTATTTTTAATTTCGGATCAACTTGAGAGGATTTTCATGCAAGCTGAAATATTATGCGCGGTTTTTAAAATATTTTTTTTACATATCCAACATTTTTTCACTCTTTATTTGGAAATTTATGACTACAATAAATTGCAGTTTCACTTAATGCCTTAACTAGCAAATTCTTGCATTGCTACAAATATAATTTGCTGATTTCTTTATGTCCTCTGATGAGAAGAATAACAAGAATAACATTCTCTGAAACTCCGCGGAATAAGCACTTTGTAAATTGTTTTTTGGAGTAGTCAGTCTAACAATAAATTTTGATTGTAAAGTTCAACTTACAGTTTTAATTTTCTTTCTCTTATATATATATATATATATATATATATATATATATATATATATATATATATATTAGTCTATTTGGGCAGCATTTTTTTCTCTTATGCATGTTTCGTTGAATAGCAGGGAGATAATTCCTGTTTGTTTTTCTTGTAATCCGTTTTTCCTAATGTTCGAAAATTCTGTTCGAGTGTAAATAGAAATCTGCCATCAACAAATGAAACACACGTTAGCCGCCATTACAAAAGAGACTGAAACAAAACAGTAAAACTACATGGAACCAAAGACACTGAAACCACATATCTATAAGTTCTCTAACCTAACCCTACCCCTATTGCCACATCATCGACCCACCCCCAAAACAGAGCCAGACCAAATTACCAAGTAGAGTCAATGAGGAAGGAAAGACCGATGAACTGATTAGACCTCGGCCGAATAAATGCGAAGAGAACTGGGACCTTGGGGAGGCTTATTGCCACTCAAATCCTAGCAAAGACCAATAGCTGCTGCCAACGAGGAATCAATGGCAAGCAGCTGTTGCAATAATGCAAATTTATTTGCAAATGTTATCGAAAAAGGTGGAGAGTACTGGAAACTTGGGAAGACTTGTTGTCAGTAAGCTTCCAGGGAACACCACAGGCTGTTTTAAGGGAGAGATCTGTGAAAGCTCCTTGTGAGCCAATAATAACAATAACATATTCTACTGTAACCAGATGCACGCTAATTATAAAATCGACAAAAAAATAATAAAAACATTTCCACCATTGAATTAAAACAACTCATCTACGAATAAGCAACAACTCTACACCCAGCGACAATTTACTAAAAACTAGCAACGCCGTGTATGTTTTTAAACGTCCTTTAAGAGAATGTGTTTACCAAATAACTCGTACATGGTATGACTAGAACCAGTACATCTCGCCGGCTAGCATGTCACTTGTCTTTCCCTAACAGCTCCATCTGCCAACATCTTGTAGCACATGACACCTCCAAAACGAATTTAGAAACATATTAATAAAAAAAAAAAACACTACCATTTTATCCGTCTTACATTGTAACCTGCGCCTACCAATCATGGAAGCCCTACTCATTCGCATGAACAAACAACCCTCAATCACACTCAATATAAAAGTAAAGGCACGCTTAAGGGCTTTCAACGATTTTATACGATTTTAATCGACTTTTCAGTAAAATAACCATTCACCTGACGATGACTCATTAAAGTCGAAAACGTTTGCAAATTTCTTTTTACACTCGAACAGAACGTTTGAACATTGGCCCGTCAAAATGGAAAAAAAAATGGATTGCAAGAAAAACAAACAGGAATTATCCTTGCTGTTCAACAAAACATGCATATATATATATATATATATATATATATATATATATATATATATATATATATATAGGCTGAAAAATACGACGCTTGCTCTTTGTTTATAAACAAAGCGGTTAGAGCACTGTAAAAGTGGTGAACGGATGTTTGTTTAAGTAGACATTTGGAGAGATTATTTACGGGCGTCGCTCTCGTGGGTCGATAGGTAGAACTGCTGTCAACGCGATGGTTCTAGGTTCAATCCTCGGCTTGGGAGAGGTGCTAGTCTATACAACGAAACAGGACTGTATGTCGATTACTATATATATATATATATATATATAAAAATGTAATTCTTGGTTCGTTCAAAGTCGATAGAACCATACTTCTACATTACCAATTTAATTGAACTTTTCAAAAAATTTATCTGTAAAGTCAAGGAATGTTTGCATGTTATTAAAATAAATTAAGATCATTAAGACCGCAAATTATAAAAATATATTAAATAAAATAAAAATATTTTTCGTAACTGCGAGACTGTTTGCCATTTCATTTCCGGTAGAAATTAGCCTTTCACGTGCACCACACATGAACGACTTTCGAATTACAACATTTAACTATCTAATTAATAGACGGGTAAAAAGAAAAAATCCCTATTTTTTAAATTATATATATATATTTTTTTTTTTACTTTAACCTTACAATTGGATAAAAAAAACATATCATAAAACTTTAATTAAACTTGGAAATGCGATTTAAAAAATAGCGCGGATTGGTAAGTGCACTGGCATCATTTGTTTATCTTAATCTTTTATTTTTAAAAGCTTTCCTTGCGAAGCCTACCTAAAATAAATTTGTCTAATTCTTAATTTCTTATTTTATTGGAAAAAAAAAGAAGATAAATATGAAGAATTACTCCACCCTCGAAAATTCCTTTGAAATTACCACTTTTATAGGTTTTCGGGGTCGCTGAAAACGAAAATAACGTTTATAATTAGGGCAAACGAGTAGTTTCCAAGATATGAAAAATGTTAGTTTAAAAAAGTGGAGGATCACTTTTCCATAATTTTAACGTAAAATGATCACCCACTTTGTGGCCACGATTTGGGGGGGGGGCTTTCTACCCTTGGAAAATCCTTTAAAATTACCTGTTTAAATTGCAAAATGCAAAAGAAATCAAACAAAAAACTTTTTAGCCAAGAAACACACAGAAAAATTTTTAAAAAATAGCATCCATTTTTTTTCTATCAAATTCATTTGCTGTTTTTATTGAAAACAATTTTCTCCCGGACTTTTGATTAAAATTTTCCATTAAGGGCCGTGCGTCTCACGTTCATATATAATAAAAAAAATTTTGTAGATTTCGGTGTGCTAAAAACGAATCTGCAAACCGTTTCCGTCGCAAAAAAATAGTTTTTATGATATGAAGAAATTACTTTTTCGAAAAGTAGGCGAGCACTTTTCCATGTAAATTTGACTTAAAATAAGCAACCACTTCCTAGCCACCTGAGAGAGGGGGGGATTTTTTCCCATGTTTATTGGCTAAACAGTTTTCATTTATGCTCGCGCGTAGCATAAACGAAGGCTACAGCTGTGAAATGGAAAATAGTCCCAGAATTCAGGGGTTATTACCATGCAAAAGAAATCAAACAAAAAACTTTTTAGCCAAGAAACACACAGAAAAATGCCCCTCTCTCAGGTGGTCAGAAAGTGGGTGCTTATTCTAAGTTAAATTTACATTGAAAAGTGATCACCCACTTTTTGAAAAAGTAATTTCTTCATATCATGAAAACTTTCTTTTTGCGACGGAAACGATTTGCAGATTCGTTTTTAGTACACCAAAATCTACAATAAAATATTTCGAACATGAGACAGGCCTTAAAATAAAATAATACCGGATTTTTGAGGCAGATTTGCCGTTTAGTTGTACAATTATCCTCAAACAAGGTAATCACTAAAAGGAACTCTTAAAAGTCGTCATCTGTATCAAGCAAAAGTTTTAAACCACTGATTATATGTCAGCCTACGTCACAGTAACATATATTGAGTGAGTTCCTAACAGCATTTTGTATAGTTTTTTAGTTTAAACTCATTTTCCCAAAATTTCCCCAAACTTAACGTGTCTGATACAGTCTGCCGCCATTTGTATTTTTCAAATATACCAATAAACACTGCATGTTTTTGAACCGATTAAACATTATACATTACATAAAAACACTACAATCTTATCCAGTCAGGTAGAACATTTACTTTTCTTGCCTTTGATAACATTTATTTGTTATATATTTATTTTTTGACAACTTCTTTGTATCTGTGTTTAGTAATACAAACCCTTTTCATTTAATGTAACGTTTAGTCGGCTCAAAAAAACAGTGTTTATCGGTGTATTTGAAAGGTGGTGGACACTATTGATTGCGTTAAGTTTGAGAAAGTGAGTTAAAACTAAAAAACTATACAAAATACTGTCACAAACCCACCGATTATGTCAGCCTATGTCATGGTAACATATATTCGGTGGGTTTTTGACACTGTATTGTATAGTTTTTAGTTTTCAACTTACTTTCCCAACTTAACGTATTCAACAGAGTCTGCAACCATTTCTGTTTTTCGAGCCGATTAAACATTTTACATTACATAAAAACACTAAACGATTATCCAGTTAGGTAGAAACGTAACTTACCTTACCTTTGCTTTCATTTATTTGTTTTTGGACAACTTTTTCGAATCTGTGTATAGTAACCCCCACCCCCCATCACTCAAATATCAATTACTAACTCACATTTTTGTATACAGAAAAAAAAAAAACATTTAGCGTTTCAACATTTTTGCTACGTTCAGCTTTATCCACTGATTGTTGATCAAGCCCAAGCCATGATTGACGGTAATCCCGAGGATCAGGATCCAATTCTGCAAGAGTATTTTTTTTCATTTTCCCCTTTTTTTTTTTTTTTTTTACTTTTTGGAGTGGATTGCTGTACTAAGACTATAAGAAACATGCATTTTCTCTTTTTATTAGAATTTTCCATTACACCAAATTGAGCCACAGCAATGCGTGGCAGGGTACAGCTAGTATATATATATATAGATGCTTTATTGTAATGGTGACGAAAAGCCTGTTCTGTTGTTTAGAGGCCAAGTGGCCAGTTGAGTCATGCATGGTAAACTGAGGAGAGAGGGAGAGAAAGAGAGAGGGGGAGAAAGAGAGAGGGAGGAGAAAGAGAGAGGGGGAGAAAGAGAGAGGGAGGAGAAAGAGGAGGACAGACAGAGAGAGAGAGAGAGAAATAGAATAATGTAGGCCACTTATCAAATGTTCGTAGCGTCATAAACGGCTGTTGTTCTTTTCACACCATTCACAATAATTTTACTTTTTTTACTTATTGAATTTTATACGCATACAAGCCTGCACGTGCGGCGATTCTAATGACGAAATGGACACGTGATTGGAAGAGCCACGGGATTTTTTCATAAAATATATGAGTCATTCATATATATATATATATTTAATTATTATAGTAAAAAAATAATTATGACAGCCCCTTTAAGAAATTCGTTTCTTATCGTTGAGCACTTTCAGTTGAATTAAAAGTCGGTCAATTTAGCTCTTATGCGTAGATCATCGTATAACGATTAGATCACTGTCTGTCTGGCGTAAATGAACACTTAACATTAAGTTGTTTAAAATTCAACGTTATTTCAAGCGGTTAATGGTAGCCGAATGGATTAGGTCTCCGCTAATCGAGCCAGAGATGTCTCGTGATACGGGGTTCGAATCGTTCGACTGGTAGTAATCGTGACACCCTGCACTGAAGATTCTCGAAAGGATGAAACACTAGTGTCTGTAGGTATTTAATTATGATAGTAAAAAAATAATTATATATATATATATATTATTATTAAATTTTATGTAAATACGGTTATATCTTGCTACGATGTACAGACCGTTTCGATCATAATAAATCTCATCAGGCATTGAATTTTTAATTTTTCTTACCTGATAATCGAAACGGTCCGCACATCGTAGCAAGATATGACTGTATTTACATAAAGAATAATAAAAAAATAAAATTTGCTCTTTTTGATTGAGCACTATCAACGACCCTTGTTGAAATTCAGTTATTCTTAACTTCTGGGATATGTTTCTACCTGGAATATATATATATATATATATATATATATATATATATATATATATATATATATATATATATATATATAAAATATAATAAAATTGAGCTCTCATACCTGGATTTCCTCCTGGAATTATTCCATTATAACACTATATATATATATATATATATATATATATATATATTAGTGATGGGACGATTTTTTTCAATATTTTTCCCGATTCCGATACAGTTACTGATTCCGTACAAAATTCCCGAATCTGATGCAATAACTTTATAAATCTCTAAATATTTAAATGTAGAAAATATGTTATTTTTTCCCTGATTACCATAAAAACACACGTTAAATGTGCAGATATTTTTTTTCAAACGTAAAAATACACTTGTGGGTGGGTAGTGGGGTGATCAATAGATTTTAGTTTTACTGGTAGTTTATGAATATTTGTTATTTTTATTTTTTTTATTTTTTTTAATTTTCTTCCTTTGAAGATTGTAATGCTGGGTATGGGCCAGCCAAACCAGCTGCCAACATTTCCCCGCTTTTTATTGAAACCATCCGAGAGCTCTTTTTAGTATCCTTGCTGTTCCCTTAAGTGCAATTGTCTGGATCTCTTTTGCACTTGGTTCACCAGGAATATTAGTTAGGTAGGATTTCAGGTTCTTCTTCATAAGCCCTGTGGCACCTATAATAACTGGTATGATTGATATCTCCGTAAGATTCCAGTTTCTTTTCATATCATACATGAGACCTTGGTATTTGGTCTGTTTCTCTCTTTCAGCTCTGTTCAGTCCGCCATCATTAGGAACACTCACTTCAATTAAGGTTGCAACTCTCTCTGACTTATTCCATATAACTATGTCAGGTTTCACCACAGCATTTTCAAGGTAGGTGGCTGTAGGAATTACGTGGTCGTAATGTATGGTATATAAGTCATTTCTAACTGTTCTTTCTGACGGCCTTGAATGTGACCATCCATTTTTGTCCCCATTCCACTACAGATTGGAGGTCGTCCTCTAGTGTTTCTTCCATTTCTTTAGATATGTGTTCATTTGTTTTCCTATCGTGTCGGTTATAGAGCATGGTGTCATCAGCATATATACCCATTTCACAGACAATTTTGTCAGGGAGGTCATTTATGAATATCAGGAATAACAGAGGTCCTAGGATAGACCCCTGAGGCACTCCCGTATTTATATCATATTGTTTAGATGTATGACCATCGATGACAACCTGGATTTTTCTCTTATCTAAGAAGGAGTCAATTATGTTAAGTATTCTTCCAGTGATACCGTATGATCTGATTTTCCTGAGAAGACCTTCATGCCATACCCTGTCAAAAGCCTTAGATATATCTAGAGCTTCCACTTTACCCTCCCCTGCTTTGTCAAGTGAATGGTATATACGCTCAGAGATAACAGTTAGGATGTCTGCTGTGGAACGGGCTTGCCTAAATCCATATTGTTGGTCAGTCAGAAGTTTAGAACATGTAAGGTGATGGACTAGAGCTTGGTTAATTAAGGTCTCAAATATTTTGGCAAAAAGTGGGAGGAGGCTAATGGGGCGGTAATTTACTGAGTCAGTTCTTTCGCCAGAATTCTTGAAAACTGATACCACAGAAGCAGTTTTCCAGCAGGCAGGAAAGCAAGATTCATTAAGGCATTTGTTGTAAAGTTTGGAGAGAACTGGAGCTACTTCGGCAGAGCACGTTTTTAATAGCACAGCCGGGATGAGATCAGGTCCACATGCTTTTGAAGCGTCAAGATTTTTTATGATGGCATTCACCTGAGAAGGAGTGATTTCCAGATCGTCTAGTGTGGCGTCTGTCCGCAAAGGAAAGTCAGGTAGGGAGTGGTTAGCAGGCTCCAGTGTGGAGTTGGAGGCAAACCAACTGGCAAGCATGGGGGAATTGTTGATCGCCTATTATTTAATACAGTGTTGTAGATTTTCCAGAAGTCACAGGGTTTCTAATTTCTGTGCTTCGATGCATTTTTTGTGGTTTCAGTAAGTTCTCTTTTAGCTGTCGCTATTTGTTTTTTACAGTTATTTTAGGCTTCTATATACTTCTGTTTGAACTGGACTTATGTCGGTTAAATCTGTGGTAAGCATGCTGCCTTTGCACGATGGCAGCTGCACAAGTAGAAGTAAACCATTGGGGAGAGTGGGGCTTGCTATAAAACTTCCGCGTGGGAACATGTGCTTCAATTGTTGTTTTGAACCACTCAGTGGTCTCATGTGCGCACTGTTCAGCAGGAAGTGAAAAGATATTTCACCATGGGGCGTCTCTGATGAGATCCTTGATGGCTTCCCAGTCAGCCTTTTTTGTGATATCTCGTTGTTTTGAGCAATGGCTCCACCGTTTTGGCTCTAGAGTTTAGGGCGATTTCAACTATTATCACTACATGATCAGCATTCCCAAGTGGGCTGTGGGCAGAAACAGGTCTAAAAGTGATGCATGTTGTTCTTGCTGGTCAGGGAAACGGGTTGGAATCATAACCGTCTGTGATAGGGAATGAGATATAGAGAAGCTATGTGTTGTGCTACCAGCTGCGTCTGTGTAAGTAGAAAATCTAAGCCAGTTGTTGTGGTGGATATTTGTTTATTAGAGTAGAGTCCTGGGTCGAGGGAGAGCGGTATAGAAAATAAAAGTAACTAATGTTAAGTCTAAAGCACATAAAGGCTTGACCGTCTGATTCTAGTTTTGTTTCTCTAGTCAAGAGGAGGGTGTTTCGAATATAGACTCCAAGCCAGTGCATATGGCTGTCAGAGTCCTTATGGCAGAGTGGGAGATATCCGGGCATAATAAAGTAGTTAGAGGGGATGGAGGAGTGTAGGTTAGTCTCACTTAGTGCTAAGATATCCGGGGTGTTTGTTAGGAGAAGTTCTAAGCCAACGGATGTTCGTAAATGCAAGCCTCAAGGGAGGAGGCAATTTGGTTTTGCTTGCATTTTGTCCTGGTTTAAGCATAATTTTAGATTGTACTGTCATCATTGTTTTTGTTTTTTTTTTAGAGTTTCAGTTTAGGTAAGGGTGCTGAACAAGTGGTTATGCAGAATACTAGACAAGCAATACAAGTAGACCATCAGCTGACCCTTCATCTACTAGGATTGTGGCCTCAGGAAAGCCCACCGGGGATGAGTGCAGGGTCTCTTTCCATGCACGACATGGCACTGCAAACATCCCAATATTATTCAACTGTTGATGGAGCAACCACTCTAAGCGCTACAAAAGAGTTAATACTACCAGTCGGGAACAGCAGCCAGGAACTGTCAATTCAGTACCCTCAAACTATCAGACAATAGTCAACCCAATCTATCTGTACTAGCATTATGGCATTCAAGCACTCCCAAGTGCCCAGTTTAGAGGGATGGGATGTGTCGGGAAAGGGGAAAACAACGTTCATTGCCCTAGTCAAGAAACAAAATCGACCACTGAGTGTTTCTGTCGAATCCCTGTGATTCAACCTCTATGCCTGGCTAATAGGAAAAGAAGGAGTATAGAAGCTGGGAGATAGGCAGTGCCTATCTACTTGTTAAAATTTTAATTTTAATCGTTTTAATCTTTTAAAAATTAATTAATTTTTAAGAAGTTTCTTTTTCTTGGCAATTCAACTGATTATAGTATATGAGGGGCGTGCAATAAGTAATGCCCCTGACCCACTTCCAGTTGTCTGATCTAGCTGAAATTTTGCATGTGCAATGATTTATATCTCTAAAGATTATGTGGCAAATTACAGCACTGAACTAATTGTGGTTTCTGTTTTACAGGTGTTTGAACAGAGTCAGGTGTGAAATGGAGCCTGTTGAATGTCGAGCAGTGATCCGGTTTTTGTATTTGAAAGGACACACACCACAGGAGACTTTTGATGAAATGAAAGAAACTTATGGTGATAATGCCTCATCATATGATCTTGTAAAACGCTGGCATTGTGAATTCAAACATGGCCTGAAGTCTGTGGAAACAGCTCCCAGACCTGGTCGCCCGCCTTCTACCATTGATGAGGCATCTGTCTGTCAAGTTGAGGCTGCCATTTTGGAAGATCGGTGCATTACTATTCACCAAATAGCCCAAGATGTCAAGATTAGTACAGGGTCTGTGGAAACTATCATTCATGACCATTTGCATATGCATAAGGTGTCTGCCAGATGGATTCCCAGGTTGCTCACACCACTCCAGAAGCGAGAATGCGTCGAGTGTTCGAGGATGAATTTGGAGATGTGCCAAGAAGATGATTCAAAGTTTTTCAAAGACTGATTACACAGGATGAAACCTGGGTCCATCACTATGATCCAGAGACCAAAGCCCAGTCAATGCAGTGGAAGCACTTGGACTCACCACCTTTAAAGGAGGCAAGGGTGCAGCCTTCTGCTGGCAAGGTCATGCTCACAGTCTTCTGGGACCAGCACGGAATAGTGATGACAGATTTCCTGGCAAAGGGTACCACAATTACAGGAGCCTATTATGTTTCACTTTTGAAGAAATTAAGGGAAGCTATCAAAATCAAGAGGTGGAGCAAGATCAGCAAAGGTACCCTCCTCCTGCAGGACGATGCTCTGGTCCACAACTCGCATGACGCCAGAACAAAATACAGGCATGTGGTTATGAAATCCTTCCCCATCCTCCCTACTCTCCTGACCTTGCACCCTCTGACTTTCACCTCTTCCCAGCCATGAAGTTGTTTTTGAAAGGAAAGCGTTTCCCAGATGATGCAGCCTTGATTTCTGAAGTCACGTCCTGGTTGGAGGACCAACCTGGGGTGTTCTACAAAAACGGTCTCCAGCGCTGCATCAAACAATGGGAGAAATGCATAAGTCTGGGCGGTTCCTATGTAGAGAAAGACTAATAACTGTGCCAAGTTTCGTTGCTCTACTGCTATGGGAAGTGGGTCAGGGGTATTACTTATTGCACGCCCCTCGTATATTAATTCGAAAAAACAGTATTTTTAAAAAAAAAACAATAATATTAAATTTATATTATTTTTAACTGCAACTTCAAGCTAAGTTTATGTTTAATACGTGTATTTAAATTTTAAAAATATAAATATTTTTTATGATTTATTATGAAACAGAAAACTTCAAATATGAAGTCTTATGCTTCATAATAAATAGAAATTTTGATAGATTTAAATATATTTTGTTCAAATTTCTAAAAAAAATAAATAGGGTGGGGGGGGAAACGATCTAAAACAAATATTTCCTCATATATTTTACGGAAACTGCATTTTATATGTAATTTCATTCTAAAATGGATAAGTATCGAAAATTTCACGAAAATCTGACCATTAGTTGATTTTTGCTAAATTTATTAAACACAGGTAGGTTTTCATGTTTGAAATGCTTACTACACGGGAACATTATTTTAAAGCGTCAATTATGTAAACACGATTTTCGTCTCGCAATTTCATTATTTTCGTTCAATGAAAAAAATTTTTTAAATTATTACTGGTTTATTTTGCCCTTCTTCTTTTAAATGGTACAAAAGTTATATTGATTAATTTATAATAAAGTTACATCGTTTTACATATAGTGTGGGGGGGGTAATTCTGTGGTGACTTTTTGGAGGTGCCTATTGGCAATCAAGATTGCTGACGAAAACATGCTGTCTTCAGAGCGTCAAAATGGTTCCAAAATTCAAGAAAATAAACAAAATACTGATAGAAATCCAGCCAATAAATATCAGAAAGCCTCACAATTGTCACATCAATTGTAGCAGTCACAGAAAACTATTTTCTCTGGTGAATCAATGCCCCCCTTTGAGTTCTCTGGCCACAGGCTGACCTATCAGTCAACAGGGCGCATTGATTCATCTGCTCCCTAAAAGTCTTGAGAGTATGGTATTATTACCATACATTAACATGGGTACTAATTAGAGGCCACCATTTCGGTAGGTTCCCACTTCGGGGCGCCTCTGATAACAGGAAGAACTGGAGCGCTGAAATAGAAAGAAATACTGGTAAAAGAAGACATTGTCTTCTTATAAAAATGAGGACGTGTAACGCGACTTTGTTATGAATTCATGAGGTTTTATATATCCAATATATATGTGTGTTTTCCCGAAACTCGGGTTACAAAGAAAGACAGTGCATTTTGTAAAGTCTGTATTAATGTTCAATGCTCCTCTTGGCTACCTAACGGGAGATGAGGAGTGAGGCGTGTGTTCTGTCTCTAGTCGCCGTGGAAGTAAGGACGTTTCCTTCACTCGAATGTCCCACGTAAACCGTTCTCGCTTTTCATTGGCTGGAACCTCTGATGACGTATAAGAAGAAAGGAAGGAAAAGAGAAAAGAGTAGGGAGAAAGACAGACCTAAGATGAGAATACAGCCTAGTCTCGTAGTAGTAGCAGCTCGCTACAAGAGAACATCAGCCAGTCAGATCCAGTCCGCCAGCATCCAGACATCTCGCTATAGCATTGACGGTCTCGATTTGCGACAACTGCTATCCAGCCGGGGACGACACGGTACTGACGGATCTTCGATGACCTTAAAAGAACTTTCTTTTCCTTCTTCCCTTTTAGCAGCCTGACCTGCCAGTTCCTGTTACAAATAAAATACTCTTCATTGTTATTCTTTAAAAAGGAAGTTTGTGTTTCTTTTGTGCCTTGTTCTTTTTTTTTTTTTACATAGGCATCACCACTTATCAAGGCCAAGAGGCCACTCGAGGATAAGGGTTAACGGGTGTCCAGTAGAAATTGGACAATATAATAATCGTTAGTAATGGAAATTCAGTAAATTTGTTAACTTGTATGGAACGGCTCATCAAAAACTTGTTTACATTAGACTTGAAGACGACCATATTGTAGTCAGCTGGGAAGCGGGAAAACGGAAGACAATTCCACAGGCGTGCAGTTCTAAGAAAGAAGCTTTGCTGATGGAATCTACGTTTAGGTTTAGATTAAATAAAGAGTGGGGGAAATTATTGATAGTGTTTTCTGCTAGACGGGTGTTTCTTGTGAAAGTTTGGCGAGGGGGGATCATAGATTAAAGCTCAGCCGAGCACTTACCATGAAAATAACGATAAAGCAGAGACAAACTCGCAACATCTCTTCTGTGAGAAAGAGGTTGCAGGGAAGAAAAAAGGACATCCCCTACCAGGCTACGAAGTTTATTTTGAACTCTATCAAGGCAGGATAAGTCCTTTCTAGCAGCTCCTGGCCATAATGTGGCAACAGTATTCCATCCTTGGACGTACCTGGCTCTTATATAGATAGAGAATTGCATCAGCAGTGAGATATCTACTGGATCGATAGAAGGATCCCACCATTTTTCCAGCGGCCTTGGCAACGGGTTTAATGTATGTGTTCCATTTAAGATCAGGAGTAAAGGTCAAGCCCAGAAACTTGTCAAAACATGAGGCCTCCCCAAGACGAGAGCCATTCATTTCAATTGTTCTTTCCTATAATTTATTAGGAAGGTAAAACAATTACATCTCTTCTCTAAAAAATTGTGACCCCGACGTGACCCGAATGGTGACTCAAAAGAACGCAGACCTTCTGATTACAAAACATTTTTTCCTTGAATAATAATAAAAAAATGAAAAGGGACCATATCGCAAAAGTGCAAAGACAGTAAGAGACTTTTCTTACAGAAAAAGTATCCATGATAACAAAAAAAAAGAAAAAAAACTTTAAGAAGAAACGTCTCCCTTCTAAAAAACAAACTAACAAAAAAAAAAAAACATTTTCTAATGATGATGAATTTTCTTTAAAAATAACAAAAAAAAAGAACAAACAGAAAATGAAATACATAACATTTTGTTAACGAAAGGTTTGTTTTTCTTGGCGTGCTCATCACTCACGGGCAGACGACATTTCGCCTTCCAGTTTCTTTACTAAAGAGACCAGCCTGCTGTATTATTTCATACACCAAACTCAAACTATATATATATATATATATATAAAAGAACTTTTTTTCCAAATATTTTTATTTATTTACTTTTAACGACCAACTACTGTAAGTACCGTATTCACATTATTTGTTACACACACACACACACACACACACACACACACACACACACACACACACACACACACACACACACACACACACACGCGAGCACACACGCACACACGCGCGCACACACACACACACACACACACACACACACACACACACACACACACGCACACATGTATTGTTAACTCTTTTACCACTTCCCTTTTTTTTAAAAGTATATTTTTCTATTTTATTTTATTGTAAATTTTTTTTTCTTTTTTGCGAGGTAAAAACTTGCCAAGCTGGAGTCGCAGTCACACAGGCGCCAACTCCAGGCTAACTCCTCACCTTCACGCCACTACCGTTGCCACTACCGCCACTCAAACAAGCTGAAACTGTGCTTTTATCACAGTCGTTTTGATATTTTTTTTTTTTTTTTTACACAGTGATCACCACTTATCAAGGCCCGGAAGCCACTCAGGGATAAGGGTTATTGCAAGTACATTACGTTAGAGAGGAGATTTAATGAAGTGTTTAATTAGGGGGGCGGTTCATTAGGAATTTGTTAACATTAGACTTGAAGACATCCAAGTTGTAGTCCGGAGGGAAGCAGGCAGACGGAACAGAGTTCCACAGGCGTGCAGTTCTAAGAAAGAAGCTTTGCTCATGAAATCCGCGTTTTGATTTAGGCACAGATATAGAGTGTGCAGATATGGAGGTGCAAAAATGCAAAAAAAACGAGGAAATGATCGTCTGGAGAACTGAGCATGGCACATTCTCCACAGAACTCCCACAACCGTGCCCATTATATCACAGACTCTCTATCCCAAGCACGTTGCTTGGTTGATACCGGAGCTGCTTGCAGTATCTGGCCACAGAAACTCCTCACTGAGAAGCCTCCAGTGTCGTCCATCACACTGCAAGTAGTAAATCACTCTCCCATCCCCATGTACAGTCAAATTTCTCGTTCTCTGGACTTGGAATTACGGAGAGACTTTACATGGGTCTTTACTATAGCGGATTTACCCTACCCCATACTAGGCGTGGACTTCCAGCACCACTTCAACCTGATAGTGGATATGCGCAGACATCGGCTCATAGATGCGAATACAGAATTTTATCAGCCCAGTATTCTTCATTGCCACTTCCAATAACCCGTATCAGACCGTCTTACACTCAAATTTAACAAATTTGAATTTTGTTGTGAGTGAACCTACGCACACCACAAAACACCACATCGAGACGACAGGTGTTCCTGTATTCTCACAACCTCAACGCCTCCCTGCTGAAAAACTTAAAGCAGCGAAGGCAGAGTTCAACCATATACTGCAACTGGGAATCATACACCTCTCATCCAGTCCATGGGCTTCCCCTTTGCATATGCTCCTGAAACGTTCTGGAGATTGGCGTCCGACTGGGGATTATCAACGACTCAATGCCATGATGGTACCTGATCGTTACCCAATCCTACATACACAGGACTTTGCTTCCTCTCTGCATGGTTGTAAGACCTTCTACAAACTAAATCTAGTTAAGGCTTACCATCAGATCCCAGTGAATCCGGCTGATATACCCAAAACTGCAGTAACAACTCCGTTTGGAGCGTTTTAATTTTTAATTATGCTCTCTGGTTTAAGAAACATGGCTAGCACCTTTCAGTGCTTCATGGACGAAATAGTGCGTGACTTGGACTTCGTCTATAACTATATAGATGACATTCTCGTGGCAAGTGCCTCACCTGAGGAACATGTCACTCACCTCCGCCTACTGTTCGAACTTTCAGCAGTACCAGGTGAGAATTAACCCTGATAAATGTGTTTTCAGTGTGCCGTCACTAGTTTTCCTGGGCCAGACACTATATCTCCATTACTGGAAAAGGTGAAGGTTCTACAAGACCTTCAACCACCCACTTCACTTCGCCAACTAAGGCACTTCCTCGGTCTGTTAAACTATTACAGACGCTTTATCCCACACTGCGTGGATCTCCTAGCTCCTCTTTCCGACCTGTTACGTAACAGGAAGAAGAAAAATGAGCAAATCTCACTTAATGAGATCTAGCTAAAAGCTTTTAATGAAGTGAAAACAAAACTGGCAACAACATCTCTACTTGCACATCCTGTACCCGATGGCCAGTTTTCATCGGTTGTTGACGCATCAGGCTGTAGGTGCAGTGTTGCAACAGCAGCACCAACAAGAGTTACAACCTCTTGCATACTTTTCGAGACAGCTGAAACCGGTAGAACAACGTTACAGCATGTTTGTCCGTGAACTCCTAGCAATGTACCTCACAGTGAAACACATCCAACATTCACTCGATGGCCGTCAATTTGTGATCTATACTGATCACCGTCCGCTTACATCTGCACTGCGTTCTAAGCCGGACAAATATTTTCCCCGCGAAACATGCCACTTGGATTTTGTTTCGCAATTTACCAGCAATATCCGACATATCTCAGGTGAGCAGAATGCTGTGGCAGATGCTTTGTTCTGCCTTCCCATTAATTCTCTGTCCTCACCATCGGATATCGACTTACAACAGATGGCCTTAGATCAGCCAAGTCTGGACACTTTGGATCCATCATCACCTGAATTTGCAACTTGCAAATTCGCATACCTGCCTGTGCCTACCTCGGACACGCAGATCATTTGTGACACTTCAGTGGATTCACCTCGACCATTTGTTTCATTGACTCATTGTAGAGTTATTTTTGACACTACACAATCTGGAACACCCCGGATGCAAAGCCACAGTGAAGTTGATTACAGCTAGATTTTTCTGGCCAAATATGAAGCGTGATATCACTGCCTGGACATGTTCCTGTGTATCCTGCCAAAAGTCAAAGGTGCACAAGCATATCCGTGCACCCCTGGAAACATGCAAGCACCCCAGACACTCGGTTTAGTCATGTTTACATCGACCTGGTTGGACCTTGGCTTATCAGTCATGGATTTACTAATCTCCTGACCTGCATTGACCGTTTCACACCGTGGCCTGAAGCCATTCCCCTCACAGACATTTCAGCTGAATCCATAGCATGAGCCCTTATATCAGGTTGGATATCACATTACGGAGTTCCTACAACCATCACCACACACCGAATCTCACCAGGATTTTAGGGATTACACGGATTCAGACAACAAACTATCACCCAGCTTCTAACGGGATGATAGAATGCTTCCATCGCCAATTGAAAGTAACATTATGTGTTTACCCCGACCAACAGCAATGGAGCGAATATGTACCAGTTGTCCTTCGTGGCTGTCATGCATCGATCAAGGAGGACCTGGGGTATTTCCCAGCCGAACTTGTCTATAAAGTACCTCTATCGTTGCCAGATCAAATGCTGCCCCCGATAGAATTAACGACAACCAATTCAGCTCTATGTCGACAGACTGCGAGCTTATTTTAGTAAGCTCCCACTGATGCACACTAAGGAACAGACATAAGATCATCAGTCCCAAAGGACATTTCATCTTGGACTCATGTTTTTCTCAGAAAGGATGCTGTGAAAGACTTCCTAACTTCACCTTATACTGGCCCTTATCACGTGCTTTCACGTACTGATAAACTTTTCACCCTAGATACAAAATCACACGAGCCACACATTCCCCCTACTTACACACAGCATCAAAATACACCATAAACAATTATATAACTATTACACATAGTTGTCGTAGAGTACATTGGCCAAAGAAATTATGTAAGACTCTGTACATATAAAATGCCTTTGTCCAATTTCTGCTTAAAAAAAACAGAACTTTTTACAAGAAAGACATTTTTCTTCTTCTTCTTCTTCAGGAAAACCAGCTTTTCACCGAAAAGCAAGAACATTTTTTTTTTTTTTAAATTGTAAAATAACTGTACCATTTCTTTTCTCCTCTATCGGCTTTCCGCCTAAGCAGGGGGTGATGTAGCAGTCACAGAGAACTATTTTCTCTGGTGAATCAATGCCCCCCTTTGAGTTCTCTGGCCACAAGATGACCTATCAGCCAACAGGGCGCATTGATTCATCTGCTCCCTAAAAGTCTTGAGGGAACGTCAGCCAGTCAGATCCAGACCGCCAGCAACATCTATTCTCTTTCATCTCCTGTCCACCGGACATCTTGCTATAGCATTGATGGTCTGGATTCGAGACAATTGCTATGCAGTCAGAGACGACACGGTACTAGTGGATCTTCGACGACCTTAAAAGAACTTTCTTTTCCTTCTTCCCTTTTAGCAACCTGACCTGCCAGTTCCTGTTACAAATAAAATACTCTTCATTGTTTTTGTTTGAAAGGAAGTTTGTGTTTCTTTTGTGTCTTGTTCTTTGTTATAATTTAGTAGGAAGGTAAAACAATTACTCCTCTTCTCTAAACAATATTTTGTTTATTTTTTCGAAATTTGAACCAGTTTTGCTAAATTGCCCAAAGACTTTCAGTTTTCAGAAAAGATTTACCTCCCTTTTGTTATGATTGATTCTCGAACGACTGTTCTCATCTGTAGCACAATGGTTAGAGTACTTTGAAAATTACTTGTTAAAGTGTTATTCTCCTGAAGATTCAAGTCTCTTTCCGGCTGACTACAATATGGTTGTCTTCAAGTCTAACGTAAATAAGTTCTTGATGAACCGTTCCATATAAGTTATCAAATTTACCAAATTTTCATTACTAATGATTACTATATTGTCCAATTTCTACTGTACACTCTTTAACCCTTATCCTTGAGTGGCCTCTTGGCCTTGATAATGTGGTGATGCCTATGTAAAAAAAAAAAAAAAAAAAAAGTCTCCGTGTGGGCGACTGAAAAATACAATTGCAAAATTACGTAGGACCTCTAACCAGTCATACCTGAGGGAGCAGGAAGTACGGGCCCAGTACTGGAAGCATCCCTTTTCCACAAGTACTGGTGGGAGCTCGGCGAATACCCACCAGATGACGGCAATCTGGCTGGCTTTGGTGTTGTTGAGGTCATGTTGGTGATGTTCTTTATTACCGAAATCTTTCAAAAGAGACCTGTTTATTGGAATATTATTTTGATATTATTTCAATTTTATTTTAATTATTTTTAATTACATTTCATATGTTTTATTTCATGTATTGTGAAATACGGAAACGACAATTCGTTGGCCACAATGATTCCACTGTAAATACTCAGCTGATTGAAAAGTTTTTCCCCTCATATCTGCAGGAATTCGTGCGGAAATAGAGAGAGAGATGAGGCTAATAAATTTGATGAAATGTTGCACAGCATTTAGTGATTCGAATTTATAAACAAAACAAGTGAAGCATGAATGGTCCCCCCGTGAGTGCACAGTGGACGAGGCATAAAAAATTACTAAGTGCAGTATTCCCCTCCCCCTATTTAGCCCCAAAAGTCCCCAAGGCCTTAGCAAATTTAAATTTAAGTTCAGCACCATGCAAAACTGCTAAATAGCCATACAGAGAAAATTTTGGACAAATATGATAAAATAGTCCCCAAAATGGAGTGTTTTTATTAGCCCTAAAAGAGTCCCTGGGGCACACCCAAGAGTTACCGCGAAGTATAGACAAACAAAATTATAATAGAAATCAGTTAGTTACAACTTTTCAGAAAGTTTTATAAAAATCCAAAGCGTCAATTTTTTTTTTTTTTAATAAGCACAAAAGTGTCAATCTTAGCCATTTTAACCCGAAACGCACCCCTAGGACGGAGGTAGGGCAACAGAAGTTTTCGCGGAAAATTCGTTCTGTTACATTTTTACCCATATCATGTTTAATGTTTGTGCAAAAGTTCAAAAAATTTTAAGGCATAGTTATTGAGAAAAGTGCGGATAGACGAACGGACAAGAGTGAATTTACATGTCCACCCTCCCTTTGTTAGGGGGGGGGGACAATAAATATTTTGAAATGATTACACTACTTTTTCGTTTTTTTTTTATTTAAATGTAATAACAAACGAAAATGTGTATTTTGTACCATTTTATCTCGTCTTATTTCTGGAGTTACAGGAAAGGAAGTTACAACTATTTTTTTTTTTTAAATAAATGTTATTCTCAAAAACTAAAAATTAAAAATAATTAAAATAGTGTTTCTCCAAAATTTTCATTTATACAAATGAACCCATTTAATAAAAACATGCCACAACTTCATTTTCGTTTGCCGTTTTGTTTTGTTTTGTTTTAATCAAATTTTCGTTAAACAAAAGATGGTACTTATACAGTTTAATGACGACATTAAAAAATGGAAATATTGAAAAAAAAATTTTTTGTACGTACCTGTTATAGACTGAAGTTCTTTGAAAAAAAATTTCACTTCATTTGATCAAGTAGTTTTTTTTTTTTACAGCGAAAAACAATTATTTATCAAAAGATTTCGGTAAAAAAAAATTCTGAAAAAGAGAAAACACAAAAGAAAGTCGTTTTTTTTTTATTCATTTATTTATTTTATTTTTATTTATTTATTTTTATTAATTTTTTTTATTCATTTATTTATTTTTTTATGCGTTAAAAACTATTAAAACGCATGTCGTTCCTATATTCGCATTTCGCAATTTTAAAATACCACGTGACGTCAGCTTTAGTCGACCATCTTGGCTAAATCTACGAAATCCCACATTTGCCAGTTAAACTTTAAAAAAAAAATTAAAAAAAAAAACATTGTTAATGTCCGTTTTGGTACAATAAAAAAGAAGGTCACTGATGTCGGCCCACTGCTACGAATTTAGAATAGGTGCATGTAAACGAGAAAAAATCGCAAGTAGAAACAGGGAGACAGCGATTACATGAGAACCAATTTATTTTTTCAACACTTTTTCGTTCTGTTGTCTATTGTAAAACATTACCCCCCCCCCCGTTTCTTCTCACTTAGAAAATTCCGCTTTGTCTTAACCATGCTGCAGCTGCGTATCCATTATCTGCTTGACCCTGTGACGAACCTCGCCCTCATTTCCCCCCCCTCCCCTCGAACAGAAGAGGGCAAGATCCAACCGCTTTTCTCCGGTTACTAATTAACGATGTTTTTTTTTTGTTGTTGTTGTTTTTGTTTTTCGGTTTTAGTTTTACTGAATCATTTCCTTTTACTGTCACAAATCTTCGTTGATGACATCATTCGAACCCCCCACCACCACCCGTGATCATCACATGTCAACACCGCCATCTTCTACTCATGCACCATGTCCTCCAACTTCGGGCTCCTTCTTTCTTTTTATGGAAATCGCTCAGGACCCCACGGCATAAAGCTTTTAGATATACGGAGCTGACAAGAACGAAACATGATTATCGGTATTTAGTTCTCTCCCACTGCAAGAACTGTGACGTCAGCGTTGGAAAGGGGGATTGAGAAGTCAGCGCCCCCAAGAAGGGGCACTCTGACCTGCAAAAAATGCCTGAGCAGCCCCGTTGGTATTCCGGGGCACCTCAGGCAATTAGCAATAAACTAAACCCTTCTCAAAGAGAGAAGGCAAGGACTGAGAAGGTGGACCTCCTAGAACTGCACAGAACTAAACTGCCACCACCAAATTAATAGGGACCATATTATTACAGGAATGGTCTTATCTTTGTTGATTTTGGGGACCCAGGATTTTATCCCTGGCCATAAACACGATTATCACAAAGACAGAAGATGTCTATTTACCTTCGTCTGAAAGAAAAAACAAAGTTGTAGGCAGAAGGAAAACAGTCAGCAGGAAGAGAGTTCCACAAGGTTGCAGTTTGTAGAAAGAATCTATTGGAATAAGGAGCTGTATTACAACGAGGTATTAAAATAATAAATTGCTGGAGACCACTGGACCAATGAGTCAAACGAGCTGGAACAACGGAAGCAGGAACAATATGCCATGATAGTATTCATAGAAAAGACTGAGACTAGTAGATATAAGGAGCCAAAAAGAACAAAACATGATTACCGCAAAGACAGGTGATGCCTAGTGGTAGCAGAACGTGAACTTGTCTATGGCAGCAGTAGCAGCAACAGCCACACATATGCAAATGACCAAGCCGTGTGCAAGGTGATATGACAGCAAGGAAGAAGGAAAGAAATAAATTAAAAAAAAAAGAAAAACCTGTCCAGAGAAAGACACAAATAGACGTGTTACACACATAGTCCCAGAGTAACAGGAAAAGATGCGTCCTAAACATGGCCGAACAAAGACAGAGTGTCAGGTGTTTGACACTGCAGAGTTCTGTTAAGCACATTGGATTACAAGAAGACTTTCGAACAAGAGATAAAGTGTTATTCTGGAAGTACCTGTAAATAAATGTCTGTTGTTTCAACTGAAAAAAAGTGAGTTGAATTCTTTCCTTGTCTTTGTTTCCTTGAAACTGTCTGCATACAACGTGTGGGTCCCGACTCCCGAGTGTTGGCATGTAATGACTACGTTACATATTGACCTTAGTATTGAAAAGACCAAGGTTGTAGGTAGGAAGAAAACAGTCAACAGGAAGAGAGTTCCACAAAGTCGCAGCTTGTAGAAAGAAGCTTCAAGACGAGAGGTTAAGGACGAATGTTATACCTCTCATTCCTGTGGAGATAATGTTGTTGTTGTCTGCTTCTCAGGGTGTCGATGTTTTCTGGATAGTTTTTTGAGAAAAAACGAATTAAAACGTCAACAGTAGAACAAACAACAAAAACCAACAAAAAAAAACAAAAAAAAACAAAGCATGTATGTTTAATTTTTTTTTTGGAAAAAAAAAATTGTTTTTGACAAAAAAAAAAACAACAGAAAAACGAAACCACTGTTAAACTAGATATCGCAACTCATTCAAACATTTTCCATAGAAATAAGAATTGAGCAGAGAAAGACTAGCAACATAGACATGCATCAACCAAAATATACAGGCAGAAATTATACTGGGCAAGTCACATCGTTTTTGCCCCTCTTCTACCTTGGAATCTGCCATTGGTCAACATCTAATCGAAAATCCAGCTTGTGCCAATGCCTATAAAATGGGTTGTTCAGAATATTTCTGACTCTCAAAATCATTTAAAGATTTGGGAGTCAGTCTCAATTTTTTCATGCAAGCCTTCCCTTTGTTAACAGAAAGAACTTGTTAAATCATTAGACTTGCTCGATATATTTTAATTGTTCTCATACCCCCTCCATCTCAATTGTACATATATATATATATATATATATATATATATATATATATATATATATATATATATATATATATATATATATATATATGTATATATATATATATTACGTTTGTTTTTTTTTGTTTTTTTCACCACTGGTAAATAAATATATATATATATATATATATATATATATATATATATATATATATATATATATATATATATATATATATAATATTCAGTAATGTGATTTTTAATTTAATTCTAATTTGAATTTTAAATTATCAATCACATTACTGAATATTAAATTAGCTCTAGGATATTTACCTATCGAGCTTATTATATATCTAAATTACAACGAGCACTTTTTTCTTTCCTGTATTTTAATTAAACTAGTAATTTCACTATTACATTAAAATACACTCTGCTCTTTAGACTATTGTTCTAATCTCCTTTAAATTATATATATATATATATATATATATATATATATATATATATATATATATATATATATATATATATATATTAATGAAAACAAAGGGATGTAGTGTTTACCTGATATACACAATGGTAAACCTCAAACCAACATAAATAACAGTATTTATATATACAAAATTTAATCCCAACTGAATAAAAAAAGCTCAATACACAATAGAGAGTAGAGCTTATTATAAGAGAAAGAAAATTAAAACTGTAAGTTGAAATTTACAATCAAAATTTATTGTTCGACTGAATATTCCAAAAAAGAATTTACGAAGTCCTTATTCCGCGGAATTTCAAAGAATGCTATTCTTGTTATTCTTCTCATCAGAGGACATAAATAAATCAGCAAATTATATTTGTAGCAATGCTAGAATTTGCTAGTTAAGGCATTAAGTGAAACCGCAATTTATTGTAGTTATAAATTGTCAAATAAAAAATAAAAAAATGAAAAAATATTGGATATTTAAAAAACTAATATAAAAACAAACCGCGCATAATATTTCAGCTTGTATGAAACTCCTCTAGAGTTGATCCAAAATGCAAAATAGTTCTTTGCATAGAATGTATTCCAATCGGATTATATGCATCGTCACGCTGGATTTATCTTGGAATACATTCTATACGGTAGAGACTGCAGAGGTCAAATTTTTTTCAACTTTGACCCCGATTATGACCCCTTAAAATTTATTGTTTTGGGCTCAAATCAAGTTATTAAGTTAGATCCATGTCCAAGGAACCTATATCTAAAATTTCAATTGTTTATACCCAAAATCGGTGGAGGAGTTTGGTAGAGTTCTCAAATGTCAAATTGTTGAACTTTGACCCCTTAACAGCCAAATTTCTGGCCGAAAACGGATCACAAAGATTTTCACAAATCTCAGTACCCTGTATATCAAATTTCGAGTCTGTAGACTTAAAATTGACAGAGTTATTGAGAAGGGAAATGGACACACACAGACACGTTCACTTTTATAGATATCTAGATAGATATGTATATATTTCCTTTTATATATACCAATCCTTATTTAAGAAGCTCAATGTAATTACAGAGCATATAATGAATGAATGACTGCTACGAAACAGATACTGTCAAGAATTGTGAATGTTAACTGACTAAAAGGAATAAATTGTAAAATGGTCAACATCATAAAATTTTGAAAAAAGGTTTTAAACTTCGGACTTTACAGGTAAATTTCTAAAAAACACTACTTTTTTTGTTTTAAATTTGAATATATTATTTATTGATCATTTATCTTCAATTTGTGATATATAACACTTTGGTGAGTAAATTAATTATTTACTTTTTAATAGACATTTCAAAATGGCAGGCGTGAAATCATTCGACCCCCTGTCTTTCCAAGCTTATAACTACTCGAAAAATGCAATGCAAGCCCTAATTTTTTTTTTTTTCAATTAAAGGAGCAAGGACCAAGGTATCATTTAAAAAAAAAATAACAAAAGAAAAAACAAACGTGGTTTAAAAAAAAAAGTTTTAAACTTCGGACTTTACAGGGAAATTTCTAAAAAGCACTACATTTTTTTTTTAATTTGAATATATTATTTATTTATTTTTATCTTCAATTTGTGATATATAAAACTTTGGTGAGTAAATTAATTATTTACTTTTTAATAGACACTTGAAAATGGGGGGGGGCGTGAATTAAAAAAAAACGTTTGTCTAAAATATTATATTCGATTTATTGGAAAGAGCATAAAATTTCACATTGACACTGAAAATATCGTAAAAATAGAATCAATAGAAAAATTTTGAAAAATACTGAACTCGTAAAATTCAATTAATTTCATTACTGTTTTTTTTTTTTTTTTAAATAAAAAAAAATATTTCTGTTACTTTTAAAACAACTTTATTAGTTTATTTTGGAAGTATAAGCCATAAAGAAAATAAACAACCCACTTTTAACAGAGAAATTACCAGTTTTTTATATTTTATTCGCAGTTTCGTGTTAGGGGTGTCAAAAATTCTGATACACCAACTGCTGAGTCTTAGACGGTTATATGGAGATATTCGATAATAGCTTTAAGATCGAAAATTAAACAAAATACTGGTAGAAACCAACCAAAAATGTCACCACTCTTGTTAAAATTTAATGTTTTATTAGTATTTTGTTTGTTTATTTTTTTCTATTTTTATTTATTTATTTATTTTTTTAGATTATCGAAACTCAGGGGATAACGAGCTTCAATCTATGGTCCCCCCTCGCCAAACTTTCACAAGAAACACTCGTCTAGCTGTACACACTATCAATAATTCCCCTCGCTCTTTATCTGTGCCTAAACCTAAACATAGATTCCATGAACAAAGCTTTTTTCTTAGAACTGCACGCCTGTGGAATTGTCTTCCGTTTTCCTGCTTTCCGGCTGACTACAATATGGTTGTCTTCAAGTCTAACGTAAATAAGTTCTTGATGAGCCGTTCCATATAAGTTATCAAATTTACCGAATTTTCATTATTAATGATTATTATATTGTCCAATTTCTACTGTACACTCTTTAACTCTTATCCTTGAGTGGCCTCTGGGCCTTGATAATGTGTTGATGCCTATGTAAAAAAAGAAAAAGTCCAATGTGAACAAGTTCTAATTGAATCGTCCCCCTAAGTAATCCAAGTTACAAAATTCCCACTGTTTACTATGCTAAACTCACAATGACTAATGTATACCTATTAACCCTTATCCTCGAGTGGCCTCTGGGCCTTGATAAGTGGTGACACCCATGTAAAAAAAAAAAAAAAAAAAAAAAAACGGTGTAATATGGAACATTTCACTTTTTATTTTTTTGCTTGTTCCCACTTAAGACTCGGCACTACTTGTGTTTCAAAGCAAATGAACGTTTTAAAATAAGTTTTTGAAAAAACGTATCTCGGCAGATAGAAGAGTAAGTTATCTTGCCTTTGGTAATTTGACATTTGTCATACATTGCAAAATGCCCGTTTGTTTGTCCCCCCCCCTCCCGATATCTTTTTCGTCAGTTAATTGTGATATTTAACCAAAAACTGAGAAGAACGAAATATTCCAAATTTTATTTCTCTTGAAACAAATATTTGAAAAAAATAATATAGACTTTCAATCTTTAAACGACATTTTGAGGTGTAACGTGTTCGCATAGGCAAGAGTAAGTCGCTAAAACTCAAAGTGAAACTAACTAAATCAAATAAAGAAAAAAAGGTTTTTTATCGTGCGTCTGTGCTTCCGTAGTTTTTTCGCCGGTGCCGCTCCCAATAAGCGGAAGTTGTTTTATGCGCATGCGCAGCCACGCTCGTTTTCATAAATGGCCAAAAATGGACAAGAAATTATTTCGAAGGGGATGGGAAGAAAGAAAAAGAGGATGGCCTTGGAGCTTTTTTTTTCTTTCTTTGTTGTTTATATTGACTGACAGTTTGGCCTCTGTTCAATTCTTGGGTTCGCTTCTGGACGAAACAGGCAAAGAAGCGCAAGAATTATTTAATGTTCTCTTCCTGTATTGAGGACGAGCACATAATTTCAAAAAATGTTAACCACATAAATTAGTTTAAAGCAAAACAAACAATAATAAATCTTGATGCAGCTACTCATTCATGACCTTAAAATTAAAGAAGATATAAGGGTGTTCGATAGAATTAAACCTATTTAAAAAGATAAAAAAAACCCAAGTTGCAGAAAAAAAAAACTTAATTACCCGCCACGGAACGAAGATGTCATATTCCAAAAATTACGTAAATTGATCAAATAGAAAATCATTTTTACGGATTTTAACGATATTTATCGTAAATCGTAGGCATTACAAGGCTGGTTTTTGTCTTGATAGTTCTAATTGAGTTGTCTCCCCTATTTATAAAACATCGTGGATCAAAGCATAGTGTCACTTTCACATCAAATTTGATAGTGCTCGTTAAGATAGTCGACAGATCGATTTTTTTTTTTAATATGTGGTTTTAAGCAAAAATACCAGTACTTACTTGTCATGTCAAAAATCGTAATATATTAAAAAATTGCGAAAATTCATTGAGTAGAAAATTATTTACAGTTAAAGTAATTTTTACGGAAAATTGGGGAAAATGGCATTTTCCCTATATGTGAACACCTTGAAGATTGCGAATACAGCGGACATACTTACCTCTCTTTTCGCCACTTTAATTTAATGGCTGACGTTTTGTTTTAGACTATAGCGATAGACTTTCTTTTTTTTTTTACTAAAAACACTAGCAATTCTACTCGATGAATTTTCGTCATTTTTTGATATATTACTATTTTCGACACGGCAGTTAATTAAGTACTAGTGTTTTTACTTAAAACGACATATTTTAAAAAAGATCGCTTTGTCGACACTATCTTAACAAGCATCAGTTTGATATTATTAGTTAAAACAAACTACTTCATTTTGTGATTTTTGGAATATGACATCTTCATTTTGTGATGAGTACATATTAAACATTTTTCTGTGTTTACGTTTTGGAAATAGGTTTCATTTTAAATAAACATTGGGTACTTGTTTAGTTTAATCAAAACCTTAAAAATAAAAATATTGAAAAAAATATATATATACGTACTTGTTATGGAATTAAGTTCTTATTTAAAAATTCACATAATTTGATTATTCCCCTCCCCCTGAGGAAAAGTCAAGTTCTAATGAGATCGATCGTATTCCGCCATCTTACTTATTTCGCGGACGAGGAGGGGTGGGCAAGGGAGATAACTCCGATTAAAGTTTGTCCAAATTTGACGAGATTGTTTTGAAACATAGGCAGAAAAATACCTAGATAAATATTTTATTTTATTTTTTTGTTGTTTTTTTTTTTTTTTCACTTTTAGAGTTTCTCTTTCCTTTTTTAATTCCTTTTTAATTTTGTCCCTTATTGATTCCTTTTTCGTTTAAGGGCACCTCTCCTATCGATCTCATTAAAATTTGATTTTCTTATGTAAAAAAAAAAAAAAAAAAAATTGATCAAACTAAGTGAAATTTTGTATGAGAACTTAATTCCATAACGAGAACGTACAATATAATTTGTTTTTCAATATTTTCATTTTTTAATGTTTTGATTCAACTAAGTACCAAAAACTGATGAGCATGTTAAATTATCGTAAATATCGGTTTTGATAAAAGTAGTCATCTTGTTTAGTTACAGCATGTTAGTTTGCTTCAACCCGATGTGTGCGTCATAATCTAACCTGTTGCCGCTATCTATTCATAAATAAATAAATAAATAAATAAATAAATAAATAAATAAAAACGCGAATATGTCACACACGACTTGACAAACAAAAATTAATAGTTTTTGACTAAATAGAGGGGAGGGGGCTTTGCTCGGGCGTAAAATACGCTTAAATATGATATTTTAATTTGTCCAGATTTCGTATATATTTTTATAGAGTCGTGATTTCAAAAGTAAAAAAAGAAAGTATTTGGGTGACATCAGTTAGAATCGAAACCGAAATTGTAGCATTCAAAGCTGGTGACGTTACCACTGGACCAACGTGACACGCATAGAAACTGATTAAAAGTTTAAAAAAAACTAAGACGAATGTACAAAATTTATAACAATTTTTTTTAATTTGGACCCATTTTTGACAACTTAACAATAATTTTGACCCATAAAATATAAAATAACGGTTCGTAAAAATCCAATCATTTGAGGCCCCTAGCGCCGGTCCGTGACTTTTAGTTTCAGAGGAGATAGAGTTTGAAAATATCGGGTGGTATCGAGACATCAAAGTAATAAAAACAATTGTAATAAGAACTTTTATTAGTAAAGTTCTATCTTATGAATTACTAAAGTAAAGTTTTATTTTTATGAATTACTAAAGTAAAGTTTTATTTTTATGAATTACTAAAGTAAAGTTTTATTTTTATGAATTACTAAAGTAAAGTTTTATTTTTATGAATTACTAAAGTAAAGTTTTATTTTTATGAATTATTTAAATAAAGTTTTATTTTTATGAATTATTAAAATAAAGTTTTATTTTATGAATTATTAAATTAAAGTTTTATTTTATGAATTACTAAAGTAAAGTTTTATTTTATGAATTACTAAAATAAGGTTTTTATTTTTATGAATTACTAAAGTAAAGTTTTTATTTTTATGAATTACTAAAGTAAAGTTTTATTTTTATGAATTACTAAAGTAAAGTTTTATGAATTACTAAAGTAAAGTTTTATTTTTATGAATTACTAAAGTAAAGTTTTATTTTATGAATTACTAAAGTAAAGTTTTATTTTATGAATTACTAAAATAAAGTTTTTATTTTTATGAATTACTAAAGTAAAGTTTTATTTTTATGAATTACTAAAGTAAAGTTTTATTTTTATGAATTACTAAAGTAAAGTTTTATTTTTATGAATTACTAAAGTAAAGTTTTATTTTTATGAATTATTTAAATAAAGATTTATTTTTATGAATTATTAAAATAAAGTTTTATTTTTATGAATTATTAAAGTAAAGTTTTATTTTATGAATTACTAAAGTAAAGTTGTAATTTTATGAACTACAAAAGTAAAGTTTTGTTTTTGTTAATTATTAAAGTAAAGTTATATTTTTATGAATTATTAAAGTAAAGTTTTATTTTATGAATTGCTAAAGTAAAATTTTATTTTTATGAATTATTAAAGTAAAGTTTTATTTTTATGAATTACTAAAGTAAAGTTTTATTTTTATGAATAATTAAAGTAAAGTTTTATTTTTATGAATTACTAAAGTAAAGTTTAATTTAATGAATTACTAAAATAAAGTTTTTATTTTTATGAATTACTAAAGTAAAGTTTTATTTTTATGAATTACTAAAGTGAAGTTTTATTTTTATGAATACTAAAGTAAAGTTTTATGAATTACTAAAGTAAAGTTTTATTTTTATGAATTACTAAAGTAAAATTTTATTTTATTAATTACTAAAGTAAAGTTTTATTTTATGACTTACTAAAATAAAGTTTTTATTTTTATGAATTACTAAAGTTAAGTTTTATTTTTATGAATTACTAAAGTAAAGTTTTATTTTATGAATTACTAAAGTAAATTTTTATTTTTATGAATAATTAAAGTAAAGTTTTATTTTTATGAATTACTAAGGTAAAGTTTTATTTTAATGAATTACTAAAGTAAAGTTTTATTTTATGAATAATTAAATTAAAGTTTTTATTTTTATGAATTACTAAAGTAAAGTTTTATTTTATGAATTACTAAAGTAAAGTTTTATTTTATGAATTACTAAAGTAAATTTTTATTTTTATGAATAATTAAAATAAAGTTTTATTTTATGAATTACTAAAGTAAAGTTTTATTTTTATGAATTAGTAAAGTGAAGTTTTCTTTTTATGAATAATTAAAGTTTTATTTTTATGAATTACTAAAGTAAAGTTTTATTTTTATGAATTACTAAAGTAAAGATTTATTTATGAATTACTAAATTAGAGTTTTATTTTTATGAATTATTAAAGTAAAGTCTTATTGTTATGAATTAGTAAAGTAAAGTTTTATTTTTATGAATTACTAAAGCAAAGTTTTATTTTTATGAATAATTAAAGTAAAGTTTTATTTTATGAATTACTAAATAAAAGTTTTATTTTTATGAATTATTAAAGTAAAGTTTTATTTTTATGAATTACTAAAGTAAAGTTTTATTTTTATGAATTACTAAAGTAAAGTTTTATTTTATGAATTACTAAAGTAAAGTTTTATTTTATGAATTACTAAAGTAAATTTTTATTTTTATGAATTATTAAAGTAAAGTTTTATTTTTATGAATTACTAAAGTAAAGTTTTATTTTATGAATTACTAAAGTAAAGTTTTATTTTTATGAATTATTAAAGTAAAGTTTTATTTTTATGAATTATTAAAGTAAAGTTTTATTTTTATGAATTATTAAAGTAAAGTTTTATTTTATGAATAATTAAAGTTTTATTTTTATGAATTATTGAATTAAAGTTTTATTTTTATGAATTACTAAATTAAAGTTTTATTTTTATGAATTACTAAAGTAAAGTTTTATTTTATGAATTACTAAAGTAAAGTTTTATTTTTATGAATTATTAAAGTAAAGTTTTATTTTTATGAATTATTAAAGTAAAGTTTTATTTTTATGAATTATTAAAGTAAAGTTTTATTTTTATGAATAATTAAAGTTTTATTTTTATGAATTACTAAAGTGAAGCTTTATTTTATGAATTACTAAATTAAAGTTTTATTTTATGAATTATTAAAGTAAAGTTTTCTTTTTATGAATTACTAAAGTAAAGTTTTATTTTCATGAATTACTAAAGTAAAGTTTCCTTTTAATAATTATTAAAGTAAAGTTTTATTTTTATGAATTACTAAAGTAAAGTTTTATTTTTATGAATTACTAAAGTAAAGTTTTGTTTTTATGAATTACTAAATTAAAGTTTTATTTTCATGAATTATTAAAGTAAAGTTTTATTTTTATGAATTATTAAAGTAAAGTTTTATTTTTATGAATTATTAAAGTAAAGTTTTATTTTTATGAATTATTAAAGTAAAGTTTTCTTTTTATGAATTATTAAAGTAAAGGTTTATTTTTATGAATTACTAAAGTAAAGTTTTATTTTATGAATTACTAAAATGAAGTTTTATTTTATGAATTATTAAAGTGAAGTTTTCTTTTTATGAATTACTAAAGTAAAGTTTTATTTTATGAATTACTAAAGTAAAGTTTTATTTTTATGAATTACTAAAGTAAAGTTTTATTTTATGAATTACTAAAGTAAAGTTTTATTTTATGAATTACTAAAGTAAAGTTTTATTTTATGAATTACTAAAGTAAAGTTTTATTTTATGAATTTCTAAAGTAAAGTTTTATTTTTATTAATTATTAAAGTAAAGTTTATTTTATAAATTATTAAAGTAAAGTTTTATTTTTATCAATTACTAAAGTAAAGTTTTATTTTTATGAATTATTAAAGTAAAGTTTATTTTATGAATTACTAAAATAAAGTTTTTATTTTTATGAATTACTAAAGTAAAGTTTTATTTTTATGAATTACTAAAGTAAAGTTTTATTTTTATGAATTAGTAAAGTAAAGTTTTATTTTTATGAATTACTAAAGTGAAGTTTTATTTTATGAATTATTAAATAAAGTTTTATTTTATGAATTACTAAAGTAAAGTTTTATTTTATGAATTATTAAATAAAGTTTTATTTTATGAATTACTAAAGTGAAGTTTTATTTTATGAATTATTAAATAAAGTTTTATTTTTATGAATTACTAAAGTAAAGTTTTATTTTATGAATTACTAGCATAGGTACACGGCGTTGCCCGGCTCGACATAAAGGTCTGTTTTGAACACACCTACTATACTAAGGATATTAATCATTTCCATCGTGGGTAACGTCGATACCATCCCACACACACATATACAACAATTTCAAAAACTAAAGAACAGATAAAAGCATGTAAATGTAACTGGATAATTTTCTAGTGTTTTTATTTAATGTAACATGTTTATTCAGCTCGAAAAACATACAGTGTTTACCGATATATTGGAAAATTTAAAATGGCACCCGAGTCTCTCTTTGAGACGGTAAGTTTAGGAAAAGGAGTTAAAAATAAAAAATATGAAAAATACTGTTAACAACTCACCGTATATATGTCAGCCTATGTTACGGTAACCTATATTGAGCCAGTTTCTAACAGTATTTTGTCTAGTTTTTTATTTATAACTCCTTTTCCCAAACTTACCGTGTTAAAGAGAGAGTTGGGCGCCATTTTACATTTTCCAATACATCAGTAAACACTGTGTTTTTCGAGCTGAATAAACATGTTACATTAAATAAAAACACAGTTAGGTAGAAAAGTAACTTATCTAGCCTTTGATAACATTTATTTGTTATGTATTTGTTTTTTAACAACTTTTTCGAATCTATGCGTACAGTAATACACAAAAATCTATTTAGGTAACTTGATTATGTAAAAGAGCTGACATCTAATCAATGTAGCCACTTTCAGCCTCAATCACCGTCTTGATACACGTCTGGAACTGGGAGTATGCCTTTTCTACAAGCGCCGGTGGGAGCTCGGCAAATACTCGGTGGATGGCAGCAATCAGGCTGGTTTTTTTTGTTGTGGGAGGTCATGTTGGTGATGTTCTTGACGTATGACCAAATGAAGTTGTCCAGCAGGTTCAGGTCGGGGGGGGGGGGAGAAGAGCAGTGAGAAAAGGGTATAAAGTCGTAGCACTCATTCTGAAGGAAATCCTGGGTCCCTTTGGACTTGTGAACCGATGTTGAGTCTTACTAGCACACCCAAGGTCTGTCAGTGGCCACCTGATTGCACCAGGGGATCACCACTCTCTTCAGCACGTCCAGGTACACTTTGGTGTTGACTTTGAAGATGTGAGGTGGCATGATGTGGCCCTCACTTGAAACCACACCAAAGACCATAACTGTGGCCGGAAATTTCATTGAGCTGGATTTGCATTTTGAGGATACTGGCAATGGTCCTGTTGTCATAAGTTGGATCGGTAGAAAGCATGAGTTGTATGGCAATGCATGAACAATGTGTCACTTTCAGACATGATAAAAGGCTCCTATCGCTCTTGGGATTTGTACAACTGGCTAACTAGTAGATGGTCTGCAACAACAAAAAGAAAACCGGCTTTCATCAAACGGAAATGGAATCATATCGTCTTTTCTAGGGTGACAACTTTATATCGCTCCACCTTGTATATATAGTGAATGAGTTCATAAAAAGGCAAATGACGTCATCCATCAAACCAAATGACGTCATCCATCAAACCAAAGAGAGGGATAGGAAGCAATTCTATATGATCCCGACAGAGAGTCCATGCGGTTCACAGAAGTTCTAACAGAACACACGGAACTAAATCGTACTTTTGTAAATAGTAAAAATTGTGAACCGACCGACCGCTTCTCTGAAAGAAGCCTTT